>NC_135515.1:11880000-11982500 GCF_051989575.1 Stigmatopora nigra
GTCGAAAACACATTTAAGTGTAAGCTCCAACTGTGTACTGGTACAATAATGGCTCTCTTGTCCATTCGAATTTGGTATAGTTCACTTGCTCCACTTTCTTCTTTCCTGTCCGCAATGTCACACGCTGATAAAGTCACCTACAGAGGCCAAACACCTGTCCTGTGGCGTAGAAATGTAGCTGAAGAGTGAATGCCATTATCAAGTTGAGTCATAAATCTCTATTGAGAGGTCAAGCTTGAAATTTGCTTCCAGATGACAGTGTGAAGCCATGAATTCGCATGTAAGATGTTGCTCATGCTATATACACAGATGAGGACACTTATCATGAGAATCTAGCGATTAATTCCAGTCATATACAAACATGTTGCCATTTTTATATTCACAAATCCTGGTATGATAGCAGGGGTGTTTAGATTTTGTATATTTATGGTAATTTTATGAGTCTAGTTGGCATCTGAAAGATGAACAATGCATTGTTTACGATTTAACCTCTTTCTGGTACTGTTTTTTTTCTTTCTTTTGTGATGCAATTACAGAAACTAGTGATGGCAAACAGGAAAATGTAACCAGACAATCTCAATTAGATGTGCAGCATCTCCGTCCTGGCGGCTCCACTACAGGAAGCAGCTAAAGACGGACAATAATCTATGTCTTCTGAAATGTGGGCCATGACCAAGATGAGGAAAAACGGCTATGGACAGTTCTGTAGAAAACGGGTAAAATAACATGAGAAAGGATCACACGGACACGCAAAACAAGATCCATTTGAACAATCAACATTTTTTGGGCACACATTTTTGCATGCAAAGAGCTGATGTTATTTTTAAATTTAAATACTGCAAAACTAGCCGCACTATTTGGCCCTAAACTTGACAGGGATCTGCATCAAAATGACTCTTGGGCTACTATGCATACACATCACAGTGCGAGCTGCGCAGAATCAACAAATCAAATCAACAATGACTGTAATGCTTGGATAATGCATGAAGAAATTAAACCAATCAAACCAAAAAGGAAGTCACATTGTTTATGGAATGTGACTTACATTTGTTGTGCGCACTCACATAGGCGTAACACAAGTTATATCGTTTTGTGGAGGACATTTTTCCTTTAAAATTTCTGGAAAATATGCCTTCATTTCTCTGCTTTATCTCTACATAATTATCAATAATTTCAAAGGTAATGCATTTACATAATTTGTTTCCAATATTTATCATAATTATAATGTAATGTATATAGTAATATTAGTATTTTCTTAGGTATAGAGCAAGTGTCAAAGAGGCGGCCCGGGGCCAAATCTGGCCCGCTGTATCATTTTGTGTGGCCCGGGAAATGAGTGCTAACTTTCTGTTTTAGAATCAAATTAAAATGAAGAGCATCGATGTATATTAAATTTCCCCCTTTTAAATCAATAATTGTAATTTTTTTTATCTATTTTGTCTGTGTTTTTAGTTCAAAAATAATTTTGTAAAATCAAAAAATATTTCAAAAAAGCTAAAATAAAAAACATTGTTTTAGATCTATGAAAAAACTGAATATTCAGGGAATTTAATCCAGTTCTTTCAATCTATTTCTATTTTTTTTCAAACTAGCAAAGCCTTATCAAATCATGTTTTTTTATTTTAAGTACAAAGTTTAAGTACAAAGAAACAATAACTTTTTTTTATCTGGGGAAAAAATGCCTTAATTGTGTTTAATCTGTGAATTAGATTTGGATTTGGTTTACCGTTTTTAGACTTGGTTTTCGGTTTCTACCAAAAAAAAAAAATAGTTTTGGTGCATCCCGAGTTATAAGTGTGCGCAAGCAGTAACAATATGGCCAATTTTAATCAGCATAAAAATCTAACTCAATAGAAATTTCTCTTCAAACTGTTCTCCAGTTTTATGGATAATTTTACATCCCGTTTTAAGAGTGGTAAATAGTGCCATACCACCTTTCTGCTGTATGGCCTTCAAACGAGAGGTCAATGCATTACATTCACTTGAGTAACATTTTGAGGGCAAAAGTTAATTCTAAGACTAGAATGACCACCCCATACTGTTTACTTTGATTTGGGTAGATGGGTGAAGAAACACTAATCTAACTCCACTACATTTACCTAAACTGTTACTTTTTTCCTCTTTATACTACATCAAAATGATTTTTGCCACAGATGTCCACAGTGGATCGACCACTTTCACTAATAAGAAAAACAAAGGACTCCATTATAACAATTACTGTAACATTACGGTCACATGACTACACACAAGCTTTCAATCGAATACTACGATCATGTGGCATGTTTAAACCGATGCATAAAAAATCTATTTTTATAAAACAACTCTGTCAACATTTTTATTTCTCCGAAAGTCCATATTTCAAACTATTTCCAGTTTTCAATTGCCACTGATGCAATAGAAAAGGATAGTTATCGTTTTTTTTATTTTTTTATTTGATAGTAGAACACTAAAGGGTACCCACACCTTAGAATGTATACAAAGTATGTTTTGATAAACTGACAAATTTGGACAAACTTATTCGTTGTTGTTGAATTTGGTCAACCTGTTTTTGTCCATTTAGTCATTCCAAAATTTGCACTTCATTTGATCTTTTTCTCTGTCTGACTTCATTGTTTTCAATATAAATCAGGGATGAGAAGCAGTTACTCCGTACTTAAGTATTCTGTTCACCAAATACCTTTCTATTTTTACCTGAGTAAATTAATCAGTAATATTATTGTGAAAACACACTACCCTTGCTTCAGTAAAAAAAATATTTGTGTCTGTGTTTTCTGGCAACCAGCTGGCACTAATCATCAATCATTCACACCCAGCACTCCTAAAATGTTTTGACCATCTATTGCTGTCAATCACAGCAAATTAGCTAAAAGTAGGTTTCACGGTGTAGCCTTCAAATGAATATATACTTGGGTGTCTCTTTGCATCTAAGAGTAAATAGAAAACGCTGTCAAATGAGTCAAAAGTAGTTTCTACTAGGTATCTTTTAAATGAATTCATGCTTTGATGCGCCTAAACATCTAGAAGTAGTAAGAAAACAGAAGTGAATTAGCGTTAAACACCGTACCTTTCTTGCTGCCTCCATTATCGAACGTCTCTAAAGAGCTGAAAGATAAATGAACAAATAGCTCAGACCAGATAAAGACTTGAAGACAAATGGAAAGAACAATAGAAAGAAAAAGGAAACTTGGCAGTCATCCCACACACAATCACCAGAACCCAAATGTCGAGTGTACTTCTTTGTTGGGATCCACACAATTTTACACAAACATTGGAAGCACAAAACAACCTTTCATCAGAAATGGCAGTACCTCCCACGTACTCAAGCAATAATCTAGCTTCCTAAAGCAGTTCCTTTCAAAGCCCTTGACTAAAATGATTGGATCAATGATGAGAATCAATAGGAAGCATGTGAGTCTTTTCCCTGCTGAAGTCTAAGCAGGAGGGAGGACTTGTCATTGTATTTTGTACATTTGGCTGCCAAGTATGTTTACTGTGTGTGGAATGAAGCTTTCTGGATGCTTGAACTAACCTTTCTCAACCAAAAAAACAAAACAAAGAAAACAGATGGAGTGGATGATATTGATGTTGTTGGACTGCTCTGGTCAAATGTCTTTGTGCTCGTAATGGAGCCCAGCAAAGCTACAGATGATGTTTGTCAGCTCCCTGCCAAGCCTGCGGGGTGCTATGGCAGCCATGTCATTTCATTGTCTTGTTTATCTCATCTCATTTTCTCATTTTCCGAACCGCTTCATCCTCACGAGGCTGCTCGAGCCTTAGACAGCTGACTATCTCCCGCCTCTGGCCCGGAGTCAACTGGAATAGGCTCCCGCACCCCTCGTGACCCTTATGTGAAAAAAGCGGTTCAGGAAATGAGATGACATGAAATTAATATATTCATTAGTTCACTTTCAGAACCGCTTTATCCTCACAGGCGTCATGGGGGTGCTGGAGCCTATCCCAGCTGAATTGAGGCCAGAGCAGGGGGACACCCTGAATTGATGGCCAGCCAATTGCAGGGCACACAGAGACAAACAACCATTCACACTCACACTCATATCTAGGGGCAATTTAGAGTGTCCAATCAGCCTACCACCTATGTCTTTGCAATGTGGGAGGAAACCAGAGTTCCCTAAGAAAACCCACGTAGACCTGGGGAGAACATATAAGCTCCACACAGGTGGCCCGACCTAGATTCGAACCCAGGTCCCCCACTGTGAGGCCGATGCGCTAACCACCCATCCGTCGGGCTGCCCTGTCTTGTTTATTTGTTTATTTCAAAGCAGCTTGGCAAAAGAGCTGCCAGAATAACTTCTGCACTTTTTTTTATTGGCTCACACGGAGTATAGTAAAATATGGAGATGATGAAGCCCATTTTTCTCATCTTTCCTTGGTTTTAAGCCTAGAGTGCAAATTAGGCTTCTATTCTTCTATGTTGGCAAGTGGAAGGCCCTCATTTTATATTTTGTGTCTGAACTCGCAGTTTAGGAAGCCAAATTCAATCATGATGCTTAAATCAAAGTTAAATCACAGTGCAGAGCTTATTCACAGGCACAAACCCAAACCGTGTCCTTTTGGATGGAAAATGAAGAGAAATGGGGAACTGAATCATAAAAAAATAATACTTATTGGGACTAATTAGCACTTTGGTTAAGAATGGGGCTTACAAAAGGTAACAATGCTCTTTTTTATCGCTATACAAATAATTTTAACAATACAAAATTACCTTCGCAAGAAACTACTCAGTTTAACAATAAACAAATTAGAGGCAGTTCCATTTTATAGTATTATATTCATTAGAACGCTATGAAACTGCCAACTTTTATATATATAAACATTTACAATGTGCAGGTTTTTCCTGTTCTTAACAGAATCAATATTACTGGTAACTTTAGTTCAGTGGGTTATTACTTTGTCTTCATAGGTTATTCGCAATTACAATTTGCCAGTGGTCTGCTCTGGTGGAAATTGTGGGGGTTAAATCACAAGATGTTATAATTGACTATACATTAATTGCTTTTGTTAAAGATTTTTTATCTTCAAGATTTACTTAACCCTAATGTTGTACTCATTTCCTGTGTACACTGTGTCCTCCGGGTCAAAATTATCCACCTTCACGTAATGTCCAATATAAACAGTTTAATTGAAATTTAAACAGCAAATGTTATATTGCTTCAAGAAGCAATTTGTCCTTCTCAGTATTTTTGAGTACCTAGGTTGTGCCTTCGAACGTGTATTTTTATAGCTTAGAAAAAGAAAAAAAGAGTTAAGTGCATTTTTATTCATCCCAATGACTTAAGTTTCTTTCTATTTCTTTAGTGAACAATTACATTTACTATTAAATATTTATTTACTACCTTCATATCTTCAAAGACATATTTTTTGTAAAGAAAGACATTTAAAGCAAAACATTAAAGTGGTCAATTGAAGTTTTTTTTTTTTTATCCCAAAGCCAAAAAGGAATATTAAATTCATAATACTTACATTCATAATACAATAACATTGGGTTTAACGGTAGTGGTAAAACATTACCCAACATTGTGTTACAATGGGTTGAAAACATGTGACTTACAAGCTATATTTGTCTGTTTTAATGAGCGCACCTGTCTCTCCATTGATGCTGAAATGTTATGTGTTGAACCGACTCGCCTATAAAAACGAGCTGCTCGTTTGCGCATTGACATTTTTACCTTGGAGGAAAAAAAACACTGCAATTATACGCTGCAATTAGAAGTCCGCTCTTGGCGTAACTGACGGTTTCCCAAAGATTTACTTTTCAACAATCCAATCAATCCTGTGACCTTATTGGCCGCAGGCAAGCCAAATTCATAATACTCTAGCGAGGGAAACCAACAAACTGATGAAAATCTTGTTGTCGGGAAATCTATCAACAGTACATTGGCAATGTAGTGGTAGATCTTTTTGGAATTCATTGTAATAAGGACTGTGGTTGAGGGTTTGGATCGCCTGTTGAATGGAGGACCAAAGCTGCCAAAATTAAAAATGAAATAAATGAATAAATAAATAGAAGAGAAAATATAACAACCTAAGGGCCAAAGATTATAAATACATAAGGAATTAAATACATAAATAAATCAAAGTAAAAATAAAAACCAATGTACATTCTATAAAAATAAAAAAGTAAGTGAAGTGTAAATAAGATTAAAAAATTAAAAGATAAATACAAAAATATTCACAATATAAGTAAAGAATTTATTTAATTCTCACTGTTGAACTGTTCACCTATTGGTTGTTTATTAAGACTGCTAATGCTAGGTGGATACTGCAATTCTAACAAACAGCAGTACGCTAACATGGACACCACTTGTTTATGGTAATTACGAACATTAACTGCAAGTGTTAGCCGCTAATGCTAATTGTTGTCTACAACAGGTGGCATTGGCTAAGCATCAAAAGCAGCAGCTTGCAGTACTTATTTTTTTACATATATTGTTTGATATTTAGTTTATATATATATTTTTTAATTTTTGCATTCATGTTAATCCTTATTTTTACTTTGATTTATGTATTTATTTCCATTTTTTCAGGTATTTTGTCATTTTCAATTCTTTATTTGTTATTGTTTGAATGTATTTTTAATTTGGCACCTTCAGTCCCCCATATATATTTGAGCATCAGCGTTTCTGAATCAAGCAATCAAATTGTAGCTGCCAGCTCTTGCTGTGATTGAAAGCAGTGATTGGTTGGTAGACTCACAGAAGGCGGATCTTGGCTGAAAGCTGCTACGCTGTTCCGCATCTCATTCTCACTGCCACGCAGCGGTATCAGTGACACGTTACCGTGACGCGTGTCCGGCAATGCGCGGCTCATGCGGCTTGGCTGGAGTCCGTCCTGGGGCCAAACGTCGCCATCATTCTTTAAAAGCCAGCAGAGGTGTTGAAGCACATGACAACACAGTAAAGAGTGAATGATTTTGACACCAGCTAAACCCACAGTTTTATGTGGCCATTGCCTTTCATTCTTCAAGCATTTTTTGATGGTAATTCAGGTGATAACAGCTTATAAATCAAAAAGGATTTTCTTGTCATAACTTTTGTTTTCTTTTCTACAGATGAAACAAAGGTGATCACCATAAGTTTTGTGGGGGGGAGGGGGGGAGTAACAACATTTCGGTCTTATAAACGTGCTTCTCAGTGTAAAGAATAAAGGAACTAACCATGCAATATGGCACTATTGAGAGCAGATATAAATTAACTTATTGTGATGGGGCGTCTAAGAAGCCACAGTTTACAGTGGCTCGAAAAGTTACAATGAGTGTTCTAATATGGATTGGGACACCTGGCCATCATATTGACTGTGTGTGCATGTGTTTGTGAAAGAGAGTAAGGTCAAACCTGAATGCTCAAAAAGGTAGCGTACCACTCCCTCATTTCTGGCTGGGTTTCACAGCAAAGATACCTGCACAAATAAAAGCCGATTACCTAAACAGCTATCATTGCAACACCAACGAGACTGTTTCCAAAACAAAGAGTGAAGCAAAATTAATGAATACTCTCTGTTTTTTTTGGTATAAAACATGTGTTGTGAGTTCACTCGAATACTTTTTGCATCTCAGGTTGTTGTTACACAACCTCTGTGTTAGGACCCATGCTGTTGTGCTGAATAAATACCTTTTAATATATATATAAATATCTATATCTATATATAAATATCTATATCTATATATAAATATATATATCTATATATAAATATATATATATCTATATATAAATATATATATATCTATATATAAATATATATATATCTATATATAAATATATATATATCTATATATAAATATATATATATATATATATATATATATATATATATATATATATAAATATAAATAAATATAAATATATATATAAATATATATATATATATATATATATATATATATATATATATATATATATATATATATATATATATATATATATATATATATATATATATATATATATATATATATATATATATATATATATATATATATATATATATATATATATATATATATATATATATATATATATATATATATATATATATATATATATATACATATATATATATATATACATACATATAAAATATATACATACATATAAAATATATACATACATATAAAATATATACATACATATAAAATATATACATACATATAAAATATATACATACATATAAAATATATACATACATATAAAATATATACATACATATAAAATATATACATACATATAAAAATATATATACACTTTTTTTTCACTTACATTTACTGTAAACTTTTACGCAACTTAGAGTCCAAGATTAAAACTCCAGTTTTGAAGCCCAGGACCTTTGACTGTGAGGCAGACGGCAAATGTGCTAAAGGTACTAGTTCAAAATATTCAAAATATTCTAAAGACTATTTTTTTCTATCATTAAGGGCCATCAAAGATTCATTATCCTTCTCCAATACGCATGCACTGGTGTGTTTTTGCCTTGAGGAACATGGGAAAACACCAGGAAAAAAAATCATTCAAATCATGCCAGTAGCACTGCCATTACTAGAGAGTTGACATATACCGTTGTTGACAGGGTGTATCGACCATACTGTAATAGGAACGCACTGATGCAAACATGGACTAAAACACAATATACATGTATAGTGGAAAATGTACTGTATGGAAAAAAATCATGGATGCAATATAGCGAATAAAGTACAGTGCTATTAAAAAAAATTAAGAGATCGTTTTATCTATATTCATCTACAATACACAAACCACGAGTCAGACCGCATATTCACATGTGACCAAACTATGAGCCCACACATAAATATTTTAAAAAATTAATAAAACCGAGGATGTAGCATATGGAATGATGCACTCTCCTATTACTAGAAACCCTAATGTGAGAGATTTGTTTAATTGTCAAGGTAGGAATTTTTGTTTCTTTCATCAGTCACTATGCCTCTTTTGTCTTTTACTGAGTATAAAAATATATGTCCCATTGTGCTTCTCAATGTCATTTATTGCTGCTTACCACTGCTGTCGCTCAGCCTTCTCTTGTTTCTTACTCTCATAGATGACTGTCAGGCCCCAACTGCAATCAGAAGACCAGACAAATTAGTTCAAGAGCATGTCATGTAATTTTTGGGCCTAGCCTGCCCCCTATAGGCAATTTTCAAACCCTGAACTCAGCAGCAAATATTTGGAAAAATGGAATCAATTGAAATTCATTTGCTGATTTATTCCAGAGCGAAGTGTGCTGAATTAATTAGCATATTTTTGCTTGAGAGATACCTAATGACAGTCTCTGTTTCGACAAAGAAGACCATACTTTTTCTCCGGGGGTCTCAATGCAGTATATTATATAATAAGCATCTCATTCGTATACCATTAAGAATTAACATGACTACTGACAAGTACAAAAGTACTGGGACGCCCATTCACATTACAATCCCTGTGGAGAGCAGTCACATTTGCATGAAACGTGGTACAAATTCAAACTTTTTATGAAGTGGTGTCTCCACTTAAGAATGCAGCTAAATACGAAATTTGCAGGTTACAAAATACTTATATGCAAATGACAGTTCGAATATCCGAAAACAAATACCTGTCAACCTCGGCCAATTGCTCCCTGTATTAGTAATTGCAATTCCCCTTATTAAGGGATAATAAACCTTACAAACAATGCAGCACATGTACTCACTTAAGGCACACTTAAAAGTCTAACATTTTCCTCGAAGTGGAGGGAAGTCCAATCATTGGCACTCCTTTTATATGCACTAAATTTAAGATTCTGTAGATGTCGCTGACAGCTTGACTGTCTGGGTACGGTGCTTGCTGATATGCTATATTAATACAGTGGTACCTCGACATACGAGGAATTACGAAGAAATTTGAGATACAAGTAAAATTTTGAGCAAATATTTATCTTGAGATACAAAACACATTTTGATATACAAGCAGACAGCGGACGCGGGAGGCTGCTCATAAGAACATCATGGGCACTGTCTCTCTCCCCGCAACTCCCTCGTTGCATTTTTTCAGTGTTTTTTTCCCCCATTAATCATTGCAAATGGCGAGGCGATCGCTAATACAAAAGTTATATATACTTCTCGTTGGCAAGTGGTCGTGCGTTATCCTATTGTGAGGAAATTTGTGTGCATAATTTTCGGAATATTTTGAAGGAAATACAAAAGCAAACTACTATCGATATTACATCTGAAACTCAGGAAGGAGGCGGGGCAAACAGAGCCAACCCGGCCGGGAGAAGAAAGGTATAAAAATGTAAAACAGAAGTAGAATTAAGTTTATTGTAAGGTTAGATTAAATTTATTTTTGAGTGTGTCTGCATCGTAATCCAAATTCATTTCAATTTTTTATGTTATTTTACAAGGGCGTTGCCGTGCAAAAAGTCCCCCCCCCCTCGAGTTGTATGCTTGTGTGCTTTAAATTATTGGCATGAATGAAATGAATAAGCGAGCCCTGTTATTCAACGATGAAAAACAGTCCATTTTGCCCAAGCACCTTTTCTATGGGAAAAAAACTGAAATTGCACCGGCAACTGAGACAGCGCCCAGCAGGCGTAAAAATATTTAACGTATATAAAAAAATAATCACTTTTGATGGGTCACTTGTAGCTCCGTTAAATTGAGGTAGTTTCTTCACAACAATAAAATTAGAAAAAATCCAGTTTCTTATGAGCTATTTCTAGAACAAGTTTACACGCAATTCATTTGGTCAATGGGGCCTGTGTTGGACACCCCTGATTCTATATTGTAAGTCACAACATGTATAATTTGGACTCTCACCATGTCGGAGCACGGAGCTTCTTTTTGATACCAAGGAAGATCCTCAGGTTCCTGACTGGCCAATCACGTTCCGGACGGTTACTCTGAGAGAAGAAAGAGAAAGGAAGCTTGCATGAAAAAACAGTTTTTGTGTTTGCATGTGATTTTATGCTGGACTTACTCTGACTTCTTTGTACATCCGCAGTGAGCTGGAGTTGAGGATGAAATATCGGTCGTGGAAACTGCCTGAAGACAGCCCCAGGCCCAGGATGCTTCGTTCTTCTCGAAATTTCATCATGCCATGTTTGGATGGATCAACTTTATTGGCTGGAGGGTATAGTAGACACTTAATCAATGTTAAATTAATTATATTGCAGATTAATTTGGGAGGGGGGAGGGTGTCTGTTGATAGAATGTGTTGATTCCAAAGTTCCAGTCCATTTTTTTCCTATCTTATTCCCACATCTTAACTAACCACTTGCTTTGTTGTCAAAACTTGTGTCAACTTGCCATGGGTACACTACCCATATCCATAATAATGTAAAGTAAAAAATGTAGTCATGACCCCCCCCCCCCCCCCCCAACTCACTTTGATCTTGTACCTGGAGAGGACACTAGCTAAAATTGGTACTCCCCTGTTCTTCCAAGATGGATCACAATGAAATTTATATTCTAGGTATGTAAACACATCCAATCCTCAGAGGCAGGTTTTTTTTTTTTGTTTCGGGTCAGATACATTACATTAAATAAATTCAGGATGAAAACAGATAGTCCTCTTTTATTCGCGGACGGATCAAAATGATATATGCTAGATATATTCTAGGTATGTATACATATCGATACTCACAGACATATCTCTAGTTTTTTTTTTCAGGTCTGAGTACTTGCATCCATTTATTGCAGATAAATTCTACCTGCAGTTTCCAGTTTAGCCACTAGAGTTAGCCAGGCATTCATTCATTCTTTCATTCATTTTCTGGACCGCTACAACCATACCTAGGGGCAATTTAGACTGTCCAATCAGCCTATCATGTATATTTTGGAATGTGGGAGGAAACCAGAGTACCCAGAGTAAACCCATGCAGCCCCGGGGAGAACATGCAAACCCCAAACAGGTGGACCGACCTGGATTTGAACCCAGGACCCCAAAGCTGTGAGGCAGACACGCTAACCACTCATCAGCCAGGCCGCCCTAAGTTAGCCAGACAGTTGTAGCCAATTTTGAACTTGTTAAATGAAACAAGTACAGTATTTTGTTTAAATTTTAAAAATACCTGCTACACCTGACTCAACAAATACCATGCAGAATTTTCACAACAGAAAGTTACTGTTTTACATTTTTTATGTTTGAAAAAAATGATGATAGATGGGAAGTGATGAAACTAATTCTTTACCTAGATAGATGATCATTGCTTCCATTGAAAAGTGTTTCTTGATGAGAAGATGGGAGTCGGTGCCAAAGGAGTGAAGAATGGGTAAGACTCGCTCCCGATAATGCAGAGGACGTTCTGTGAAAGCATTAGATAGAGAGAGGACTATTGACATGACCATGTGATGACAAGTGGTAGTAGAATGCCAAAAAAAGCTAACCACTGAAGACATAATCATTTACAGTAATGTTTTACAGCAGGTTTCCAACCTAACCCCAAACTAAACAAAAACGTGTCAGTGTAAAGTGTAGTAAGTAACTCAAAATAAGCGTGACCGGACGATTCGCCGAAATAGGTTTTGCCGACGGTCATTTGGCCTAAGGACAGTTCGGCGAGGGGGCGTTTGGCCAAAAGTACTCATTTGTGCCATTTTGTTTTGCACAGCAACCACAAAAAGTCTGACCAATCATTTTTGTGTGACTGATATTTTAAAAGTTACCAATAGGTTTTCTGGTCAGTCACTAACAAAACAATATTGCATGTTAAAAAGTTTGTGATATGAATAATTTGTTACATTGTATAATTTCATTAACGCAACATGCAACCGCATCTCACCCATTTCTTCCTTGTCGATGACCTCCCAGCAGTTCCAGTACTCTTTGTCCTTAACAGGAATGTTGCGTCTGTCCAATATCTCACAAGTCAATTCTGCAGACGTCATTGATGCGGGGATCTGTAAAAACAGAAGAAGTTGTCACATTGAATCAAGGTGAAGCTCCCTCCTCTTTTATGGAACAAAACAGTGTTCTTTAGTCCAAGCCACCTTGACATGTTGCTCTGCAGTTTCCTTCTTTTCTTCCAAGTAAACTGTACAGATGAAATGCCCACCAGGTTCAGTGCTCTAATGGTATCAGTAGGAAGGAATAGGAAAAAAAATACAGAACTATGAAAAGGAATTCATGGCTCATGCAAAACTGCAGTCGGCATGCATCAGTCCCAACAAAATATAACATTTGAACATTTTGTATGGTGTTAAATGCTGAGGCATGTGCGAAGAAATTCAGATTCATACGATGCAGCACAGAACATGGAATATACACAACAATTACATGGTAATGACTCACAGGAAATTTTGTGCTCATTTTTTCCCGCACTTGGATGATAACTGTGATCTCTTCCAACTGTTTTTTCAGCTGTTGTTCATCCACCTGCAAATAAGTATCTGGTTACCACCACTGTGAGAACAAGCCACTCCAATGCGGCAATAAAAAGTAACATTTGTTTGATCAGCTCTCCAGGCTACACAGAATTAATCCCTACTACACATTTCTGGTGGTTTGAGATTGGTAAATGGCATAAGTAATTTTTGTGGTGTTTATGGAAATTTGGAATAAAATATCATCACAACTTTATAGATTTTTGAACGAGACTAGCTGAACTGAAGCTAAAGGTCAATTTATGGTCAGGAAAAATTCCCACCAGTATGTAGTTTCAGCTAAACTAACTGACACAGGGATTCCAAGAGTTTCAAATTGCACTTTGATATGATCAAACAAAACACAAAAATAAAACTAGTAAAAGGCAGATCAAGCCCACCACATCACTTGGCCAGCGAAAGTAAATTATTTTCTCTGAATTCATGTTCTTTGCTAAGGCAAATAGAGTCGCACCCTTACTTAGGAAACTAATTGGTTCCTGAACTTTTTTTGTAACATGAAACTTTTACAAATAGATGTGTACTTAATATGTAAATTCTGTGTCTCAATTTCGTATGAAAGATGTAAGAAACAATTTTTTTTTTAGAGAAAATGATAAGAAAATGCATTATTTGTCTTAAAATTAATATAATGGCCAAAATCCCTGTGAAAATGTGCTTTTTACTGCTGAAATAGTACCCTGCGCGGTCGTTATATTGGGAGAAAAAATACATGAAACATCTGTATGTTCCAAGAACAAGAACAAAGAAAGCATGGTGAGGCAGCATTTACTAACAATGGCCCTCAACTCTGGAACAAGTGACCTGAAGGTCTAAAGTGTACTCAAACTTTTAGCTAATTTAAATAAAAATAAATAAATAAAGGCTATTATTTACCATAGTGTATTCACAATTGCCAAAATAGTTCCAATTTCATGTTTAGGACTTCCTTTTTAAATGATTTTTTAAAATGTATTTTCCCTTCCTACTTCAATCATCTTTGTTTTTACCTTTCTTGATAATCTTATGCCGGTTTTCATTTGTGCTTTTGGATTTTCCGGTGATGTTAAGCACTATGAATTATCTGGATTTGAATTGTAATGTACAAATAATTTTAAAGAGTTGTTGATTCTTTTTGGCAGATGTAATGGTCCTTGGAATAAATGTGGCCCGCAACAATGAAGTCTAATACACATCTCCCATGAGATTGAGTTTACTGCCTCTAACCTCAAAGATTTGCGTGTAGTAGTGTATAAGCTCCTCGATGGCACGGCCTGCTGTGTAGTCCTTTCCATCTGTCTGGAACAATGTAGGCCCAAACACAATCGCCAAATTATGGAGATTCATTTGGTTCAGCTCAGAAAACCGCTGCACACTAAAACAGAAACAGTAGTCGGGAAGAGGGTGTATACGTATATTAAGCTTTCACCAAATGTCCATGTGTGATACTCACCAATACAAGTGATTGATAAGGGCCCGTAGCGTGGCCCTGTTAACACGTGGCAGTTTTTTCAAAAGCGACTGATATTGGGAGATTTTGATAGGTTCATCCTGAATGGCTTGATCAAGAAACAAAGTTATAAATATACAACACATTAAAAAAAAACCTTGTGATCCATGTGAATCTTACCAGATGTAGTAAGCCAGGTGCCGCCATCTTCAGATGTGAAGAGTCCTTCTTCTAATTCCCTGAAGAAGCGCTTGAGTGTGTTGGAGACATCATCCACCTGGTGCTCACCTTCTTTTAGACGGAGGCTCCGGGCATCTTGACGAAATCTCTCGCACAGAGCTGCAACACGCGAGTTCACGCCGCTCTTGCGATATATGCCCTCAGATGTTAAGCCTAAAAAAAGTTGAATAATCACATTCAACCAAACAGTACTATTACTTGTAGGACTCAGTGGAAACAATGTTAGATAATCCTGCTAAATCAGGGGTGTCAAACATATGGGCCGCGGGCCGGATCCGGCCCGTCTGGTGGTTTGGTACGGCCCGGGGAAGAAAGCTGCATTGTATAAAAAAAAATATGAATTTTCTTTAAAAATTGTAGTTCTTGTATTATCCGATGGGGGGCGTAGTGTTTTAGTACGTGCAGACAACATGAATTGACATTTATTTATGTTCTTATGTTATTATCTTGTTCATAATATATTGTTCATAATGTAAAAGGAAAATTCTGTTAATAAACATTTTGATAATTTACTCATTCTTTGCACTAGTCATTAGTATTGGTGACTAATACAAAGGAAAAAGTGGAAAAAGTGTTTACTGGTCCGGCCCGCTTGATCTCAAACTAAGCTGTATTCGGCCCCCAGACCAAAGGGAGTTTGACACCCCTGTGCTAAATGGTGTCAAACTCCTTTTTGTCATAGTTGAATAAATTGATAAGGTCATTGTAAACACACAGCTATTTTCAGCATCTGAGGACTTTACTACCTCGAATTGTATACGGTGCTGGATTGCATGAAATTGTTTGTGAGAAAATTTCCGACAAAGATGTATCATCAATGTTTACACACGTTTGCAATGTTCATTTCTTGTATGCATTTATTTATATAATGTTGTTGCATGCATTGCTGTTTTCCTTTTCCATATGTCCACCTACCACATTGCGTGATGTAGTCAATGCAGCTGTGCACTATGACTGGTATGTCTGTATCGGTCAGCTGCTGCTGACTCAGAGTGTCTCCTCCACTCCCTGCAGCAGACTGTATGGCAGCACACCAGCCAGCAAAGTCCAACTTCCTCTCTCCCTCTATGTACAGCGTTCTTGGTGCGAAGAGAGTGGAACAAAAAAGTTAAGAGGAAAATGGAAAAGAGGATATAAAACGCAAAGAAATTGACTACTACTTTGGAAATAAAATGAAATACATAAATATGCAGTTGTGCTTACCTTCCCCTCTCCACCAAAACTAACACCTCATTGTCTTGCTGGATTGCTGCAAAACATGACATTCACAAATATTATTTAAGAGCAAATGCACGGCTACCAGTTACAGTTCTTGAAAGATAAGAAGACATGGATTTCACTCACAGAGCTCATTCAGTTTGCGAAGGTGTATCTCTTCTTCCTGGCTGTCCTGAAGGTAAGCATGAAGAGTGGAGCCCACCAAAGCAAACCAGCCCACCTTTGATGTTTGCAAGTTTAGGCCATCCTTACATTTCAGCCGGCCGATTCGCTCAAAGCCTAACCTCAATAAAGGTTCAGCTTTTGCTGGGATAAAGCACTAAAATAAAGCGAAACACAACAGAGGGAATGTTTGTAGAATTGTGTTTACATAAACCATTAATAACAAATGTTCTTCTCTAAAAAGTAAAAACATAGTAAAATATTAACAAAAAGGCTACAGCTGCTTATTTCTCTATTTGTGGTGGTAAATGGGTGGAGGTCATTTTCGTGTAGAGAGTTCTGTCATACTGTCTTGATGGCTAGACAGCCAGGACCCATAAACATAGAAAGCATTACAATTAAAATAATGGTGTTTTCCACCACATTTAAGTCTGACTTAATATACAGTATAGTCGTGAAAATGAGTAAAAGTTTGTATATTGAAATAAAGCTTAGTGAAGAAGAGATTAGTCTTGCAAAGTAATAAGCTACATTAACATTAAACTGAGACAAGCAGTCTTACTAATGCTCTTATGTTTTTTTAATTTATTATTACTATTAATTTTGTTGAAATCCTCTATTTATTCTTACAATTGCTTGTAATAGTGGTAAGCACCAGCGGGAAGCTCTTCAATCCCAAATCAAGAACCATAGTATAGCAATATGCCAGGCTAGCCTGTTGAAGTTGCAAGTACCACTCTAGTTAAATATTTTTCACCCATAATATTTAACTTATTTCATATCATTGACGGTGCTGGGTGTCCATTTCATTTAAACCGCAAATGGTCATCTTTCAGTGCCACTGACCTCTAATCTATTTTCAATTCACCTCATTTCATTCGCTTACCCAAATAAAAATGGATTGGGCGTCTAGTGACGCCAGTGGCGACTAATGAGTTAAATGAGTGTCCTGTAAGGGTTTAAATTAAATAAATCATGATTTGTGAATGAAAGAGTTAATGATATCTATATTCATGCATATGTAAATAAAGACTTTCAACATTTCGAAGAGAATTCTCATTTTAATTAAAAACATTGTCCTGTAGATAATATAGCAAAGTTATTACATTTATTCCCTATCATTCTGAACAAATAACTAGTTACCTTTGCAATGGAATTGACCCATTCTTTGTGGCTGTTTGGGTCATCCGTGCCAAATAGATAGAGACGATCTGATTCTGAGTAAAGCTCAAAAGTGTGCTCATACCTACAAAGATAAAATAGACAAGGAAAAAAAACATGTTTGAAGCGTTATTATGTGATTATGTATGAACGTAACAAAATGCAGGGATGGTGTGTTCATACCCATGTTTCTCAGGTGCATCCACAGCCAAGCAAACTATTTCTGATGCTTTTAGAGCGCCATTAGGATTGGAGTTTTTGTCACTCTCATAGTAGCTGAAAGTGCCATCATTGAGTGTACACCAGCGACGACTAAACTCTGCGCACAATAAAAAAGATACAATAAAATAAAGATTGGTAATGCTATAACTGCATTTTGATAAGATCTGACATTTTTAGTTGGCATTTAAAAAAAAAGAAAACATTCCACCATGTTCTTATTATGCAGTATCATTGCAAAAACCGCGATTGCAAAATTCAGAAAAAAAGTAAAATTACACATTTTTGACTGATGCAAAAAAAGCTGATCATTTAAGAAGGCAAACCCATTTAACATAATTAGTATAATTCAAAATGTTTGTTTACTGAAGAGTGGGTAAGTGCAATGCAAAATGACACTGATATGGCATTGACACTGTGATAAACCATCAACACTATTGCCGACAATTGTGGTTGGAAATTTACAGTATACGGGTTATCTAGCCAACTCACATACATACCCTCTCTGGCCTTACGCTCTGCAATAGCCCGAGCCATAGATCCAGTCTTGAACAGGAAGCCATTGTGATACACACAAGTTGGGGATGGAAATTGCACTTCTTCCATGGCATCGTCGACCTCTGACCTGGGAAGATCTGTAGAACAAAACCATGGGAGTCCTTGTACATGTAATTAAATATAACAAAGGCACATCCAAAAGTTACTCTCTACCTGTGTTCAGATTGTGACTTAGTAATACAGCTTGCAAGGGTTGAGAGTATGTGTTGGCTAGGGAGAGAGGTGTAGGACAACTGGCCACGCCAGTTGAACAATTTACATCTGCACCACAGAAAATGAGGCTCAATGTTTCCAGCACATCACTGCTCTGCACATTTATGCATAATGCCTGCAAAAAATGGAGAGGATAAACTAGTGTTAAAAACATATGTTCATGCCAAATACAGAAACTTGAGTAGGCTTGGGGTGTGTGGTATATACATCCAATAAACATCATGTAACTTAAAAAAAAAATCTAAGTTTGTTTCTCTGTGGCCTGTGATTGGCTGGCAAACAGTTCAGGGTGTACACCCCCTACTGCCTGTAGTTAGCTGGGAGAGATGCCAGCACACTCGCTATCCTTGAGTATAAGCGCCCTGGAAAATGAAGGAAAGTCTAATGTGGTGTGCATATGTTGTTCTTATGACACATCATTTAAAATGACATCATACAAATCAAATATGGAGACACACCCACATTTGACAATCGTCCATGTGGTTTCATTTGTTTGTGTTCATTATACTCCAGCACTGTACCATTCTTTTGATTTTATTTACATTCTTTAAAGACAACATATAATAAAAGAAAATATGTATATCAAGCGTGTAACCCAAGGAAAAAAACTGTAATTTGGTGACGGATTGGTGGGTCAAAGGTTAATAAGATATTTTGTGGACTATAAGACAAATATTCTCATTCATGAAACCCATAACAAAAACAACAGAACAAAGAATAAATGAATGTATAAACAAACCTATAACATTAAAAGATAGAGAATAAATATCAAATGTATACTAATGCGCATTATCAGGTGTGCCTAACTGTTGAAAATAATAGTATTCATTGATGGAGTACCTATAGTCCTTAAAATAACTTTAGGAAAACTTGGTCAGGTGCTTGAAAAACAGATTCACATCAACCAACAAGAAAACCTCAGCACTCTGACTCAATGTGCCCTGCAATTGGCTGGCCAGTGATTCAGAGTGTCCCCTGTCTGGTGCCCGTACTGAGCTGGGATAAACTCCAGCACCCCGGCGACCCTTGTGAAGATAAGCGGTTCAGAAAATGAATGAATGCCGGTGTTAGAGGGTTAGCATGTGAGCTAACTGCCCTAGTCAATGTCATGGGAACCAAAACAACAAGACTTCAGCCCATATTGCATCAGTGCCAGGAGTGTGTATCTCCTTTTATAAGTCACGGGTGCTGTGTTATGGTGCTTCAGCCTCCGGTTTAAACATCTAGAGTACAATCTTGTTCTTCGGGGCTCACTTTGCTACTTTAAATTTTGTATCCCATGATAAAAACAACAAGCAGTCGTCTACATACTCCTTTTCCATTGAGGCATATGCCTTCCGTTGAACTTGTGACGTCACAGTTATTTAAGAAAGCTGACTGCAATGTAACAAAGAATCATTTTGGTACAAGCACAATATTTATAATCTGTATGAGTTGAATAGTTTAATTTGTAATAATGTTAAACAGTATTCTATAAAAATCAGTGGAGATGGGCCTTTAGAGGACAGTTGTGATTGTCTGTTGTCAGACTGCAGTTTTAGTCTTTTGGATGGTCACACTTGAACATTGGTGTGGCTTTGAATGGAAACATTGGATAAATAAATATTTTTATTTTAAATTGACTTTCAAGATGACATTTATGCTTTCGATGTTGGATTTTATCAAATATATTTCCCCAAAAAATGTATCTTGTTTTTTTTCCTTCATAATAATGCATTTTTGGCTGGTGCGATTTATACTCAGGTGTGACTTATAGTCCAGAAAATACGGTAATAACACCAGATAGATTATGTCAATTGTATAACAAGCATGAAAACCTAAGCAACAAGCTTACTGAAACACAAAACTTGAGGGAGGCAGAGGGGAAAAAACCTTTGATCATGACTATATGTCTATTTCATCCCTCTGATGTCCTAATCAGGCCCACAAGCACAATAGTCATTTGTTGCCAATCTTAAAACTCCATAACACTGACGGACATCCTAATCTGAATACACACTATATTACCATACCAGCTGTTGAGTGACGATAACCCCCCCTCATAAGTTTCTGTTTAGTGTTTTAGTGAAACAAAACTAAATCAACTGCATGTTATTGTGAAAGCCTGCATGCTGTATGTAGGTTAGTGTCACATATCAATAATGTGTGAGAGCAGAGAGCCAATTAGAGATTAGCACAGTGAGGAAATGGGTTGTTTGGTATTTTAAGTCCATGAACCCACTAACATCTGCTGCCTGTGAAAGGAACATGAATGAAATAACAGTCACACACAGGCAAACACACACGCATTGACATACATACATACACAAGCAGGAAAGATGGGGCGGGAATTTAAGAATCCTAGGTCAACATCCCCAGAGAGAAAGAGAGAAGGAGAGAAGAAAACGGATTTTATCAGGGTGTGTCTACAATCACATAGCTCCATCTGGCTGTGTGTAGAGAAAAAAGGAAAGAAAGAGAACCAAGAAAGGAAAATATTGGTTAAAAAAAAAAAGATAAAAGCCTGAGGTCTTAATTCATTCTTTAGATGCTACTTGCACTAGCTGGAAATGAATGAAACTCAGAGACAGTCTCACAACTCAAACTCCCGCAATGATCGTTTTTGCACACTTCATAATACATGCACCCACACTTTGAAGTATGTCCAGATATTAATTCAATATGAGAAAGACACTTTTTTCACATGAAACTTAGCCATTACCTGTTCTGGCATACTTTACACAGGGTAAGAAAGAGCTCTGACTGACAAAAGGAGTTAAATATAAAAATTGAAAGGGTATAAAGAAAAATGGAAAAAAAAGAGGACAACAAAGCAAAAAAAAAAGCTATCCACTTCAGTCCTGTAAGGAGAGGCAATGCATCATGAGTCAAATAGAGCAAGCCTTATTTCATGGTCCCCAATCTAACATTAAGAACCCCCCATCTATACACACACACACACACATATTGAAGGTGTTTTTTAAAATCGATTCGGCGATCTTACGTTGCATGATTTTTTTGTCGATTTAAAATCTGTTTGAATCAATCTTTGCGTGTGTTTTTAGTGGAAATAAATGATAGGTGGCTGCAACATGCCGCCGTGCTTTGCAATCTGGCAAAATAACTGCACAAAGGAGTGTGCTAAAATAGTAAAAGTAATTGTGCTTGGACTTACAAGGGTGCTGTTTCACAGCTCAAGTCCCATATGAAATTTTACTACCCAAACAAAAAGTGTTCTGCCTCATTTGCATTGATTTATTCATACATGTTCTCTACCGCTTTTCTACTTTAACTGTCACATGTTAAGTACAGCAGAATTCCTAAAGAGCAACAAGCACAACAATGGTAGAAAGGTAAAACTGAAATGCCTGACAAATGAGCCACTGTAGATTCATCAGCCCTGATCAAATGGGTCATTGCCCTACTTGCTCACAATGCAATCATAATGTAAAAAGGTATGGGGGCAATCAGAGCAATTGGCTAATATTCAATCCAACCAATTCAGCAGATTATTGGCAGGAAAAAAAAGAACTGTCACTATTTTGTTTGATGGTTGAAAAAGACTCAAGTTGTACCAGACGATTTTTGTGCTATGGAGGTGTTGTTGAATACATAAGGAGAGTTTTTCAATATGTTTTAACCTTCTTATAAAAAAGATGTATTCAGTTCAGAGCCATAGCAAAATGCTGATTGTTCTGTCTATGCTAATCATGAAAATGTGGGCGATAAATGTAGATGGGAATAGTAAACAGAGAAGGAATTCAATAACCTTGACAAAGTTGGAAACAAGTGCAACAAAAGATTACTGTAAAATGAGAGGGATCTGCATCTCCAATGAAGTAACTGGACACACACATTCGCCTTGTGCTAGAATTGTCCTTGTTAGATTGTGACATTCTTTTCATCCTCATACATATTCCACAAATTATTTCAAACTGATAAACGTCTGGCAGAAAGCTTACTAACTGTAAAAAGCCAATAAGAGTTTATGAAGTAGGCTGAAACTAAATGAAAGCCAGAGAATGAAATGTGAGCCAGCCAATCCATACTACACATAGAAAATACATAATGTGCTCATCCACATTAACAAACTTTTCTTATCACAACCCACTCCAAGAACAGAATTATGCAATTAGGCGTCAATCTGAAAACTCTTTCAACAGTTTTAACAGTCTCCAATCAAAGGCAAAAAAAAGCTCAAATACTTCCAGTGTTCCAAAGTCCAGTGACAAATATTTCCACAGAAGTTTAAGCTTACAGCACTCAATAAATCTCGAATTATCATTCGTTAAAAGGCCCAGTCCACTTGAACATATACAAACAGAAACTTTTCTCACTCTCCACACTTGAGCAGTAAACAATATTACCTGTGGGTCCCCACACAATTTATCCAGATTTGGTATTACTTGACAAAACTCCCAATCCCGGACTTTGCATCACTTAAGCCTCAGACAAAGCTTTAACATAGATCAGACATTTCTGAACAGGCAAATGAACAGAAAACAACTTTCTTTAGCAGTTACAGCCCAGCAATGAACAGCAAAGGAGGAGTGAAATGGAGGCGTGGTTACAGAACATTCCAACAAGAGCAGAGAGTAGTGATGTCACATTCGAGAAAGGGGGAAAAACAAGCAGAAAGGAAACTGAGATGTGGGAGTAAAAAGGCAGAACCAGATGAAATGGGCTGTGGGCTTTAAAGATTTCTAAAGAGCTGCAGATGTTTCGCTTGACCCCTCACACACTGCCTTTAAGAACCAACAGACACAGCAAGGATCCTTCACACATGGCGCTGGAATCTATAAGGTCCAGGCATTGTGAAAAAACAAAATTCAAGATCTCAAATGACAGCAAGTCAGACCAACAATGTGAAAGTAAAAATTGAGTACATAAGAAGGCTAATACAGCATATGGCAATAATGTCAACAATAACAACAAGTAAATAACACTTGCAGTTTTGTTACATTTTTATCTCCTGCATTTCCCAGATTTTGACGCAAGCGCATTTAACGCTTGGTTGGAAGCGCGGGGGGAGTACCCAGAGTCAGGTGATAAAAGTGAGTCACTCAAACTCAATGTGAGGAGCTGACATTGTTTGCAGTTAAGTGGGTTAAGCCACAGACCCAGCTGGGTCGAAAATATGCTCAATAATGGAAGCACAACAGCTCTTGGCAAAACCTTGAGAGATTTTTTTCTTTTTTTAAATGCTATCCAAAACTGCATTAGTGTGCAAAACAGTGAAGATGTCTAAAGACAACAATACAATGCAAAGTATCCAGACAACAAAGGACTAAATGTTTGAATAATCCATTCACAAAGTTTAGAAATAATACAAAAATTGCAATTCAGAAGTGAAATCATTTTTGTAATATCAGTCTGATAGATATACCATATGAAAACTACAGGATTAGAAAAGTTCTTTCTATATTCAGGATAATGGAGAAAGCTTTTCTCATCAAGTCATCTGCATTTCAGTCTTGCAAGGAATTTTTAAAAACCACATAAGGAGTTTAGAATGACTGTGAAAAGAAAAATAGTTCTGATCTAGTTCCTTGTTTCTGGCAAGAGAAAAAATATCAAACTGTCAGATGAGTTATGACTGCTTTAAATTTTGACTTCATCAAAAGAACAGTCCTGGTTAAACATGTCAGGCTGGCAGTGTACTTAAAAGAGGAATGAAAGAGCAGGACTTTTGTACTGTACATCAGTAACAGCCAGCTGTACTTTACAGACTAAAGGGTAAACAGAAGGAAGGAATTCAGTCACATATGTGACACAGACATTGCACTTTGTTGTAATGTAGTTAAAGTGTGGCGAGACAGTGGTCAACATTATACATGCTCCCAGTTTGTTAATGCTCTTCTTTTAGGATTTGTTGAATGCCCAACATGTATACATCTTCTCTAAAGAAAGTTTTTAAATTGAAACTATTACTTACGTTATCCAGCTCTTTCTGGTTTCCATATAGAGGGTGGTACTTCCTATATTTGCCATGACGGTACTTGTTGGTGATAAATTGCCGCCGGTCGTCACTGCAGCTTGAGGGCGACAGAGCCTCACTCGGTGGGATATTTGCCGCCCAGAAACTGTTAACGCGGTTGTTGCCAAGCAACAGAAACACCTGCACAGATAGATACACTGCTTACTTTGACATTCATTCATCATCTGTAATGTGCATGCTCGCAAAGGTTGCAGGGGTTGCTGGAGCCTATCGCAGATGACTTCGGGTGAAAGGTGGACTACACCTGAGTAGACTGGTGGCGAGTCAGCCGTAGGGCACACAGAAGAAATCCATTCGTACTCACGATCACTCCGCCACAAAGCGAGAATTAATCCCACGCTTTCCCGCACTGAAGTCAGTGAACGTATACACATATGACAGCGTCTACTTTGACATTTGGACCTTATTTTCTATATGGGGCATCATCATAAATTGCCCAAAATTGCTCAACTTAATTACGTTTGTACTGTTTCAAGTCATGTAATCATACTCCCGATGGATTGATTAAGGGACACTCCAACCAAGTTTATTTTGTGTTTTTGCTGATTTATTTTCAATTACCCTTTCTACGGAATGTTTTAAAATGATTTTGTTAACAAATTTAGGTCACTTATGAAAGAAATGCTTGTTAATGTAAAATGTGCAATTTGAGATAACATAATTTAGTAACTTATTGGAATCGGAATTCTGATTGAACATCACCAACTGCCCCAACTATGGAATTTGATCCGAAAATGGTTTTTAATTGAGTTGTATCAACCTACCAAATATGAACAAACATGTATATATAGAGCCTTGTGAAAGTATTCGGCCTCCTTTGAGTTTTGTTCATTTCGCTACATTTCAGACTTCAAACATTATTTTGGTTTGTCAAGAATCAACATCAAGTGTGACACAATCGCAAAGTGTAAAGAAATATATTGGATATTTTATGAACAAATATTTACATTCAGTGCCTTGTGAAAGTATTCGGCCTCCCTGAACTTTTCAACCTTTCAGGCTTCAAACATCAAAATACAGTCATACCTCTACTTACGAAATTTTCAGGTTACGAAATATTTTATATGCAAATTAGTGACTTGAGATATGAAAAAGATCCAAATTACAAAATCTCCAAAAAAGTAAATGCATTTCCTTATCCGTTATTTTATTTTGAAAATATTGTCGAGGATGCATTGATTCTCACTTTAAAACATCACTACCCTCTACTAAGCTCTCATTTCATCGCTCTCATTCTATCTCATATTATGACAATAAAAGCATTCAATTCAATTGGCTGTCTCACAACAACCAATATCCATGTTTCGGGATTCTTTCTTACATACCTGTCCACCTAGACCAGATATGGGCAAATTACGGCCCGCGGGCCACATCCGGACCGCTAGGCCTTTTAATCCGGCCCGCCAACAATGTCCAAATAATGTTTTTTTTTTTGTTTTGTTTTTTTTCCCTAAGATGGCGTCATCACGCTGAAGCCAGTGGCAGTAGCTCTATCCACTCTTATTTGTTTTTCGTGTGTAACAGCCCCTCTATCTTTTTTTAAATTACATTTTAATATTTCTTAATACATTCCTTTTTACATTACATTGTACTTTATACTTTTTACTTTAATGATGAGTGATGGGTATGTTAATAATTTAGTCCTTTTTTCCTCTTTATGTTTCCTATGTACTGTTAACGGATGCAGTTTTTTATATGTATCGTATCTTGTGCTGACCCGGCCCATCTGTCAAATTTTGTCAATGTGGCCCACCCATGACCTAGACTAAATGCTCCCCTTATTAATGATTGCAATTCCCCTTCTTAAGCGATTAAGACCGTACAAATTCAACGTGGCACATATTTTCACACACACACACACACGCACACGCACACACACACACACACACACACACACACACACACACACACACACACACACACACACACACACACACTGGTAGAAGTCTAAAATGTAGTACAAAGTGAATGACGTTTGGCCCTGGTAGAACCGGCTTTGTTTTAGTTTAAAATATCCCCCCCCAAAAAAATCTGCATCGCAATTGTCCCACTTGTTGTTGATTCTTGAAAAAATATATATATACATTTTAAATCTTTATGTTTGAAGCCTAAAATTTAGCAAAAGATCAAAAGTTCAATGGGGCCGAATATTTTTACAAGGCATTATACATACCTACATAAATTTATAGCAGTGTTGCTAGCAGAGTGTGTTTTAGAGGAAATTAACCACATGTGTGTATCTGGTAAGCATAGTAAGTTTAGTACCTTTAGGAATGTTCCGATCTTTAGAAGGGTTTTAATAAATTATTTATGAAAAAAAATGAAAAGAATTCTATTATTATTGTCAATTTCAATCTTTGTTTAAGGGCATTACAACTTTTGAAGGAGTTTTTAAAAAGACTGAAAGAGTTCTTCTTTTATTAACAGCAGCAAGATCAACTTTGATTCACTTTCTAACTGGACTAATGTGTTCTAATTGATCCATAGGGCATTGAGATAAAATAAAAACAGTAAACTACTTTATAACAATAAAAGATAAAAAACTGCAACAAATTATGTTCATGTCTACCTGTATAAGCTCCACAGTCCAAACTTTCCGATCCATTTTCAGACTCCGAACTTTCGAGATGCTAGGGCCCAGTCCCCTGTGCTCTCCTAAAACACATGTTGACACCAACAAATTTAAAAGAAGTTTATATGGGCACTGTGACATTGGTAAAAAAAATTGAAATATTGAATATATATATATTTTTTATTATGACTTCAAACAGCCATACATTCCTGGCATACAGACCACAACTGAACAAATATCCAAACCATCTGTGTGTGTGGCCAAGTTTTCTGCAGTCATAAAAAGATATTATTCTCTAATCACAAAACACAAACCTGCACAACGATTGCAGATCACGACACACAGGTTGATTGCCGCCCATTCCGGTTTCGGAGCTCCGCAATCAGCACAGAAACTGTTGCTTGGCTCCACCCATATCCGCTCAGCGACCTCACTATTGGACAAAGCCTCACCTATGGCCTCGGTCATTGCATCCACCCACTGATCTTTCAGTTGCTCTGATTCGGCTATAAAACTGCGAACAGACAAAAACAAACATCGGAGTCTTAATGCTGCCATTATAGCAACATGCTAAACCAAGCTAGTGTAGTAGTCTTGGTGTGAGTGTCCTCTCATACTCTCAGAACTGATTCTACTTATGTCTCGCTAAATATATTTGGTTGAAAACTGGAATCCAAATAATTCCAGACAGACAAAAATAGATGTTTGGTTCTTCTTTTCAGTCGAAAACAATGATGCATTTCCTCTGTGATTAAAATACTTTGCACAAATGACTAATAAATTGAGGCAGTAATTCAAAAAAAAAACATGTAAAATATAAAAAACAAAAAACATTCCTAGGCTCTATCACTGATATTGGTTCCTTTTGCTTCATGTGTATTTTAAGATTATCATCCAACTAGATCTTAAAATATTTGACCCATAGACACAGACTTGCTGATGATGAAGTGGTACAATCAGACAGTGTGAGTTTGAGAGCGAATGGTAGTCTGTCTCTTTGTGTGTCCTAAGACTGATTGGACAAAAGTTTAGGGTATGCCTTTCGCTTGAAGTCAGTTAGAATAAGCTTCAGCACTCCGCTTGCCTGACAAGGATAAACGATGTTGAAAACGGATGGATGGATCTGTGTCTACAGCCACCTACAAAATAATTAGAACAGCAAGATTCCTTCCAGGCAGCCCAGCGGCTGAGCAGTTAGCACGTCGGCCTCATAGATCTGGGGTCCTGGGTACGACAGGAGAGGCTTGACTTTCAGCATTAACTTCGATGGCGATAGAAAAGAACTTCTTGTAGAAACTCAAAAGCACGGATAATGTGTGCGACGGAGTAATTGAAATCTAATTGAGGATGGATTTTGTTTACACGAACACACGCACATGCGCACACACATGGTTTGAAAGGTTGGATTTGATTGTATATATATATATATATATATATATATATATATATATATATATATATATATATATATATATATATATATATATATATATATATATATATATATATATATATATATATATATATATATATATATATATATATATATATATATATATATATATATATATATATATATATATATATATATATATATATATATATATATATATATATATATATATATATATATATATATATATATATATATATATATATATATATATATATATATATATATATATATATATATATATATATATATATATATATATATATATATATATATATATATATATATATATATATATATATATATATATATATATATATATATATATATATATATATATATATATATATATATATATATATATATATATATATATATATATATATATATATATATATATATATATATATATATATATATATATATATATATATATATATATATATATATATATATATATATATATATATATATATATATATATATATATATATATATATATATATATATATATATATATATATATATATATATATATATATATATATATATATATATATATATATATATATATATATATATATATATATATATATATATATATATATATATATATATATATATATATATATATATATATATATATATATATATATATATATATATATATATATATATATATATATATATATATATATATATATATATATATATATATATATATATATATATATATATATATATATATATATATATATATATATATATATATATATATATATATATATATATATATATATATATATATATATATATATATATATATATATATATATATATATATATATATATATATATATATATATATATATATATATATATATATATATATATGTATGTATGTATGTATGTATATATATATATAATATATATATATAAATATATATATATATATATATATATATATATATATATATACATACACACACACACACATACATACACACACACACACATACACACACACATACACACACACATACACACACACATACACACACACACATACATACACACACATTCACACACATACATACACACACACATACACACACACATATACACACACACATACACACACACACACATACACACACATACATACACACACACATACACACACACACACATACACACACACACACACACACACATACATACACATACACGCACACATACATACACATACACGCACACATACACAATCAAATCCCACCTTGCAAACCATTGAGGTTTCAACAACCAACACAAATATTCTGTGCATATGAACAGGCAATTTCCGCTTTCTGTCTGACTGCGCCTTTACACAACAGGCAGTGAAGTGTCAGCTGAAAGATCACACACAGAGCCTGGCAAGAATACTCACAAACTGACATGATAGCAGCAAAACCTGCACCCATCTAAAATAATGTACAGCTAAAGTAAAAAAGATGCCGTTTTAAAGTACAAATTCACTATAGAGCGTAGATACAGTACCTGAAAGTGCGATAAGGTGTGGTGAGATCAAAACTTCGGCGATCTGTAACCTTAACATTTCCTACATTCATTTCAATTGATGTGATGCCTACTCCAATACGGTAGTCCTAGAAAAATCAAATACATAAACTGCATTACGATAACATGTGGACATGCACAAAGGCATATTATTTACATTTTAAGAGCTGTTTAAGTATCTATGATATCAACAGTTAATCAAGAGGACAAAAATAAAAGCAAGCACCTCTATGTTTTTGTAGAGAAAGACCTTATCTGCAGCAACGACTGTATAAAGTTTGGAGCGTAAACCTTTGAGTTCCAAATAGCCTTTAAACTTTGGATTCAAAGGTGAACCAGGCATCAATGCACTGCGCCTTTGACGCCCCCTTGTGCAGTCCAGCAGCAGAGTCACCCACTCATTTCTCTCAACTGGATCAGAAGGTGGGTGAAAAAATTAAAAAGACAGATAATAGAATGTCATAATTGTACCATGCAGTATTTTGGATGAGCAAACATTTCAATAATCAGACAAACCATCACTTTCAGCTTTGAAGATAAATGTGCGATTGCTTGTGATGACCTCAAACTTCAGCTCTCCCACACTTGTCACATTAGTTATTGATGCTGTCGAGATTATCCCTTTAGAATATACTTGCTATAACAGATATAGAAAACATAAATTTTACCAAGTTTAATAAGCACCACGAAAAATCAATAAATGGAATGAATCAAAATAGAGTCGGGCAACATGACAAAAATTGTGATCACAATTTAAAAAAAGAATAGTCGATATCGATTATTATCACTATAACATTACATCTTTTTTGTTTAAATTTGAAACTTCAAACTTCTGTGAATAAGTAAATAAAATACTTTCCTCCTTATTCATATATGAAAGTAACATTGTCTACTTTATATGAAAAGGAAATATGTAATATGATGATTTTAAAGTTTTTTGTTGATCTGTTGTGCAATTAAGATAAGTCAACTACCTTAACTTAGACTATGAAAAGTGTAGAAATAACTTGCAGAAATTTTGAAAGGTGTCTTTATTTTTTATAAATTTGCCTTCAAACCAAGTTGTTGATCAATATGAAATAAAAAATAATAATCAAATGAAGACATAATCACAATTGGCAAACAGACTATATTCAGCCTCAAAAAACGTAGCTGTTTAAATTTACCTCACATATGGCCATTTACAAAAAAAGTTAAATAAAAAGTTTGATGAACTTAACCAATTTTAACGCAAGATAACAAGTTTTACATTTTAGATTAAAAAGAAAACAAAAAAATGCCAGGGAGAATTCACTTGCATTTCCTGCATCTTATAATCACTCATTTTGGTCGTTTTATTTTCCTTTTGCGCTCATGCTCCGTGTTAACCTTTAAAACTAACCAAGCTAAAAACACTTTCTTATCACTTTCCTCTTCCCCTGAGCGTTGGTCTGGAACTATCGTTAATGTCACAACAGCGCCCACATTCTCTGCGGTGGTAAAGTGGTGTAATTGCAGAATTACGAGCAAATTTTTATCAGAAGTCATTAATATCGTTGACAAAAATCTTTTCACGATAATTATCGCTATTGTTATATATCCCAGCTCTAAATCAAAGCATAACACAGACTGCAGATTTGTCATAGTGCATCAATAAACAGACAAATGTGTGTAGTTATTACCTTGTCACTGTCAAAATATCTCAGATAGTCAACATCAAGCCTTATCCATCGCCTCTGATAATAAAGGGCCCTGAGGAGGAACATTGCCAGAGTGTAGTTATGTCATTGTGTACAGTGAAAACAATATCAACTAAACTATACAATTAACCCCTCCAACTTAACTTTTATCTTTTTATATTGAACCCCCGCTTAACTTTGTTAGGATCACTGGGTGGTGGTGCCTATACAAGCTGACTTCAGGCAAAAGGAAGATTATTACACTTGTCACCACTCTAAGGGGACACAGGGACAGACAACCACTCAGAATCACACTTCCACTGAGTGGGAATCAATACCACACTGCCCACATTGAAGTCAGGCAAAAGAACCACTACACCATCAAGGAGCTTGAACTCCAATAAAGTTATTTTTCAAGGAGCCTATCTACCTCCCGCGATCTAACTTTTTTTTTTTTTAAATGGGCTACAGACTAAGCTCAACAGCAAGTGTCATTTTCAATCATGTGAATCAGCAGTTTTTTTACATAAATTAAATTTTGCCACTTTTGTAGTTTGTAATAAAAGATCAAGGACTATTGGGTGTTTTGATTTAGGTTAAGACGAGGACCATCAGTGAAAAAGTTTGTGTTCATGATGACTGCGTTATACCCTTGTACAGGGAAATTTTGAAGCAACATAAAATCAGCAATACAAGTTCAAGCAAATATATAATAATAATAATCATGATCAAACTGAATAAATCTGATAAACAAAATATTTGCTAAAACAAAGTAATGCTGATCAAAGATTAACATGATAATTTATCGTGAACACAAAAACTGCCCATCCCAATGGTTTTCTCCAAAGTAAGTACCCAAGATATACTGTCTGTATAAGTAAGAGTAAAATCATATGGTATAATTACTATAAATAGATTTAAATAAATACTGTAAAAATTACTATAAATAGATTTAAATAAATACCGTAAAAATTACTATAAAAAGATTTAAATAAATACTGTAAAAATTACTATAAATAGATTTAAATAAATACTGTACAATAATTACTATAAATAGATTCAAAAAATACTGTACAATAATTACTATAAATAGATTCAAAAAATACTGTACAATAATTACTATAAATAGATTCAAAAAATACTGTACAATAATTACTATAAATTGATTTAAGTAAATATTGTACAGTAAATGATAATAATAAATACATTAAATAAATAGTTTATGCTCTGTATCATTTATTTGTAATTAGATGGAATCATTCGTTTCAGTTTGTAAACTTTTGCAAGGTTTTGTTACATATTAACAGGGAAAAAAATGAGGGATCAAATATTTTTTTCTTTAAATTTGGTGGTAGTGCAGATTTTCTCCAGGTGTGCATTTAGTCAGGAAATTACAGTTTAAAAAAAAAGCAAACGGAAAAAAAAACGGCAAATATTTGTTATTAATAGGCTGAAAAAAAGAGGATTTGGAGCATTTTAACAACAAACAATCCACTATAAAAACAGTCATAAATTTATGTCAATTAGTGCATTCTTTGTGCCAGCTCAAGTTGTCAGACAAATACTTTTCCAAAAGAAAGCATAAATATACTGTGGCTCATGACAAGAATTAGTTACATAACCCTATTTTAGAAGTTTTATATTTTTTATAAGTTGCATATGCTGTATGTACAGTGTATGTCTTACCCCTGCGGTGGATTCTTGTCAAGCCAGCCCATCTTAATGACAGCTGCGAGCTGGGAGCTGTCTTCTTTTGGGGTTGACTCCAGTCTGCTTGTTTTAGGTAGAAAGATGCTACCTTGCAGACTGTTGAAGCCTGGTTCCTCCCAGACACTACGACTATGGATGAACAGAAATGAGCACCAACAAATCAATGTTATTATCATAACAGGAAGGAGAGAAAGCATGAAAGAAAAACTAAATGATTACTCCGGGAAGTAATAATACAAGTTTTTCCGGTCTGTTTGTATCAGAAACTACAGTCAACAATACGCACGTGAATTTTCCTTACACTGTACAGAGAGAAATACAATTACTAAATACAGGGTGACACAAAAAAACTAAGAGTATTGGGAGAAACATTTGGTTCATAGTAAATGATTCATTTAAAGCATGTCTTTCACGAAACAAATATGGAATTTTGATCTGTTATTGTCGATTATTCATTTGTCATCTGCATCTTCCTCTGCAAATGCATTTTTAAAAATTTAGGGGAGATTACACATTAATGGCTAAATTGACCATCCATTTATTCATTCATTTTCTGAACTGCATTATCCTCATTGGGGTCGTGAGGGGTGCTAGAACTTTCCCAGCTGACTTTGGGCCAGAGAGACGGGGGACAATGTGAATAAGTGGCCTGCCGATCGCAGGGCACGAGGAGATGGACAATCATTCACTCTCACACTCATACTAGAGGCAATTTAGTGTCCGGTCAGCCTACCATGCATGTTTTTGTTGCGAAGGAAACCAGAGCACCCAGAAAAACACCCACATGGAGAACATACAAACTCCACACAGGTGGACCGACCTGTATTTGAACCCAGGACTCCAGAGCTGCGAGGCCCACGTGCTAAACACTCATGCCGCCAGATCTCCCTCTGAATTCACCACTGTTACTAAAATAGTGGAATGTTTACTAGCTCAAAGTTGCTGTCTTGCAGTCTTGTCACTTGTTAATGTTTGCCAAATCACACTTCAAATATTCTTTTTTGTCACTCTTTCCAATCCAGACATTAAACCAGATAAGCCAAGTTAAAGAATAGGCATTAATGGCTGCAATAATGTATCAAATAATTAAATTATAAAAGGGTTCCAAATTTAATTCTGCTTTGTTGCTTAATCATTTAATTAGTGTGGTGATGTATTTTTTTTTAACAAGTACTATTGCATTTAGTTTTATTGATTTTGGAGGATACACTGCCCTCCGGTGGCAACAGTAAGTAAGACATAACGCTCATCTACCGCGTTAACCGTACACATTATGAGACTCTTCCTGTGGGCATAGTGAATGAGTAGAGCAAGCTTCCAGTAGAAAGTATAAGGCAAACGTCTTGTAAATAAATAATTATCTCATTTATATTGATGTCTAACAAGTTGCTCACTAGTTAGGAGGTGGGTTGGAGATGTGAGGTCACTCTTGTTGAGCTTTGGTTAAAAAAAGGCATGTTATAGATAAGCTTCTATGTATAATTGTGAACAATGTTCCCTCTAATTTTTTGTTTGTCTGGGCAGAAGGACAAGCTCCCTGAGCACACTGAGTACCAGTCAACATCATCATTGCTCGCTATGGGCACACACCAGTATCACACCTGCCATAAGCAGGTCCATGTCTACTACACATAAATTATTTAGTAATAATAAAATGTAATGATTAATATCTATGAATGGGCGGCCCAGTGGATGAGTGGTTCGCGCGTTGGCCTCACAGCTTGGGTTCAAATCCAGGTCGGTCCACCTGTGTTAAATTTACATATTCTCCGTGGGCCTGCGTGGGTTTTCTCTGAGTACTCCGTTTTCCTCACACATCCCAAAAAGATGCATTGTAGGCTGATTGGACAATCTAAAATCGCCCCTAGGTATGGGTCTGAGTGTGCATGGTTCCTTGTGCCCTGCGATCGGCACAGGGTTTGCCCCGCCCCTGGCCCGAAGTCAGCAGCGATAGGCTCCAGCACGCCCCGCGAGTGATAAAGTGGATAAAGTGGTTCAGAAAATAAATAAATAAATAAATATTTAGGAATAAAATATCTTCATAAATGCCATTAGAATATGCACAAATCTGACTTAAAATTTACATTATTTTACACCTGTCCTTCTCACTTCTCATTCTTGTTCAAATTACTTTTCTGCTGACCGTGTCAATTGAGATAGTTAAGTTTCCATTTATATGTAATATTTTTCCATAATTTTGCTTTGATCTATTTAATAAGGGATATCAATATATTAATAAACATGAGCTGATATTCATGTTAATGAACATGTATATGTAAGATTGTAGCCAAGGGCAATTTCCATTGTGTAGGTTGAAGACAAAAAAAATCACACATACACGCACACATGCACGCATGCACGCATGCACACAACCACACAGCAGATTGAGACAGTTCTCACCCGATTTCACCGCTTTTTCTTCTATTTGCACAGTAAAGTAAAAAGGAATGTACAGACGCTCCCCTACTTGCGAACATTCAACTCACAAACAACGGTACATACGTACATGTCTGCAAATTGCGTTTATGTCGAAAAATATTTGTAAGTTCGATTTAGTATTTTGCCTTTTCCGAGTAGTGCTTCTTTCCGCCACTAATACCGACGCCTGGGATCCACCTTCCTCTGCCCAATTCGGTGCAGTGTGGAAGTTGCGGAAGTGCGTGACGTATCTCCAGTGCGCAAAGAACCTTTTTCATTTTTATCATTAAACATCTCGTGCATCCATTATTCAAGATGGTTGGTGAAAAGCGAAAGGCTTCTAGTGAGGGAGGTGCAAGGAAGAGGCCCTAGTAAAGCTTGCGGGAACTGCTGGAGTCTATCCCGGTGGATTTCGGGCAAAAGGCACACTACACCTTAGACTGATTGCCAGTCAGTCGTGGGGCACACAGAAACAGACAAACATCCTCACTCACAATCACACCGCCACCAGCGGGAATTGAGCCCGCGCCTGCCCGCACCAAACTTTTGAAAGTAAACTTCCCCATTATCCCCAAAATGTCTGCAACACATGACTTAAATCATCAATACCTGCCGCCCTAACTGCATTCCTAAAACATAACACAACTGGGGCAATATACCCTGAATTAGTGACACCAGTTTCTCTTGCGTTTGTGTGAATGTGAAATGTCACGTATGACTCACTCATCCTCATCCAGTAGTTCGTCATCACTGCATAACGAAGAGTATCGCCCCTTTGCTAGATGGGGTACTTGGAGGAACATTTCCTAGATGAGATTGTTGTGATTCATTAATGTTATAAAAAAACAAAGCTAGTACAACAACTGTTTACAAGTAAGTACCCTCTCATCTTTCACTGAATGAACACTGGCATAACATGCATCCGTTTCTTCAGAGTCATCAGAATCACTATCTGGTGGAATCAATGATGAAAACCAGTCAAGCAAATAGTATATGAGATATGAAATGTAATCATTCACAATCATCTACTTACATGTTTCAGAAAGGTGGGGGATTGTTTTCCTGGGCAGAGCTCCTTGATGAGCAGATTCGTTCGACAGTTTGACCTCTTCAGTAGAAGACGTCATGGTACGAGGTAGAGCCTTCGGAGTTTGGGCTTGAAGGAGTTCATCAGTCTTGCTAGGAGGAGGACTTGGGGACAAAGGAGAAAATGATTGGTCAACAGAAGTTTGGGGAGTAAGAGAGGAGTCCTCTAGGACCAGTGTCAGGAGGTTGCAGAAAAATCCCCACGGATGGTTGATTCTATCCATCTTCTGTTGGAGGGGGGGGGGGGGGGGATCCTTAAAGCAAACTGTTCAGTCCTTTCTCGTTCCATTGGAAATCGGAAAAATGGGCTTAGTTTACAGCCACGGCATAAACAAAAGTATTCTAAACAATGGCAACCTATGGTTGGAGAACTGCCTCCCACCGTTCTGATAGCTGCTCCTGAGTCAGTGTACATCATGATTAAAAAATTATGAATCCCCACTCACAAAACCAGCTATTTCTGTCACATATTATCCTCATCTTTCATTTGGCAACAAGTTTCAACATAGGCAGTCCTGTGAGATACCGTACATAAAAATGCATCTCAAGGAAACTGGTAAGATTGACAACGGCAGATTATGCTAGCATTATTCATAAATTCAGTATGCTATTATTATGGTAATGGTAATGTTCAATTATTTCGCAACAACGACATGATGGTTATTTAATTCATAAAAAGACCTTAGCTATGTAGCCTCCTACATTTGAATTGGTGTTACAAAGAACTGAACAAAGGATCAAGATTTAGGTTCTGGATAAACAGTTTTCAAGACAAGAGAAGTGACATAACATATTCACAAAGAATGAAGAATACAATATTGTGAAAGCGCCATATGACGTCAACGCAATCATGATGTCTAACCCTCATATTCTCATGAGTTTAAGACTATTCTCAATACACCACCTCCCCAAAATAGTCCAATGACAGGAAACAAGCATTTTCACACAGTTCCTTCTATTTCAGCAAAGGGAATGGGTACACTTATTTTGTAATACTTCTACAGTTTTGCCACCACGACCCCTAAAGGAATATAATCCGAAAGTTCACCATTTTGAGTGTACATTTTTTTCTCGTAAAAATGTATACTATATGGAAAAAAATATATACATATGCACTCATCGTCCCAAAGAGCCTCTTTCTTCCAATGCCAAGTGCCATTTCAGTAGTGAGTTCTCCTGGGCTGTGTAGAATCTTCTTCTAAACTTCTACCAAAAAGCAATACCCAACTACAAAGCAACAACCTACTATACTCTAGCTTGAGCATCCTTCAAGTACATTCAGATTAGAACTAACCTAAAACTTGGTGCCCCAAACATGAAAACACAGTAGCTAAGGGCACTTCGCTTCTGAAACATGAAAATAGATGAAAGTAAAGTTCATAAGTCTTCTATGAGATGTGAATGGGAGAAATTTCAGCACAAACATTTGTAAGAAACGAAGAAATAGTGATCAAAGATACCTGCTCTGTGACATTAAAAAGAAGTCCTCTTTTGTGATGATATGATCAATTTTAAAGATACGTTGGTCGGGGGCATAAAAGGCAGAAAAAGAGGGGAGGAAATGACGAGTTCACCAGAAAATGAGGAGGCGGCAACTAAGAACACTGACGACACAAAAGAGCATGTGAATATGAACCGTCACACGCAAAACTGTGAAGAAACAGTGGGGGAAATGAAAATCACTTCTCCATCTATTCCACACTCTCTAATCTATATCACTTGCAGTGTTTTGGACGATTCTGTCCTGTACTTTGACTTCCTCCCTCTCATTGCTGCTACTTCCTGTAGAGAAGAGAAGGCAAAGACTGTGTGCTCCCTAAAAAGATTAGTGTGCCACTACTAGTGACTTAAATATCTACCAAAACACTGGTGCACAATAGAAAAATGCATGCCATTGTCTACAGCAGTGTTTCCCAACCACTGTGCCATAAACGATGGTCAGGTGTGCCGTGGGAAATTAAATTAGAATTACAATAGTTATGTTACAAAAGTAAAAAAATGTCATATTACAAGAGAAAAAAAATGTAATATTACGAGATTAAGATCTAACCACTACAAACTTAAAATCGAAATACGACGAACATTAAATCATAGATTGTACTATTACAACATTCAAATCGTAATATTATAAGTTTAAAGTCATTTTGTTTCTTACTTTTATGTAACGTGAAACGGAAATTGTATGGTTTCACAGGCTTCAACTTTTGTCGACGCTGAGTCTGTTGAGTAAAAAACTGCTGGAAAGTAAAATTGGGATGAAAAAAGTATTTTTATAAAGATTTATGTTGTATAGTTTTAAAGCCATCTACTTTTGCCAACATAAAATCTGTGTGCACAACATTGGTTTTTACGTAATATCAGAAGATTTAAGTGATATTGGGACCAAAAGTCATTAAATTATGAAATGTACTTACATCACTTATTTCTACATTACTGAAAGCACACAGACATTAACTTTTGCTGACATTGGTCGGTGTAAAAAAATAGATTTTGGAATAATTTATGGCGTTTGTTTCAATCCTGATGATAAAACCTTGATGAGAACAGGCAACATAGTTTTGAATAAGATTTTCAGCTGGTAGTGACCCTAGCGATTTTTTTTCAATGCGGAGGATTGGGAAACAGTGGTCTACACTTCAGGATGGATTGGGAATCGTAGTGTATACAAAAGATGGCACTGTTGTACTCTTAAAACAGCTTTTTTTTTCGATGATACATCTGCTTTATTTACAACCTAGACTAGTGGTTCTTAACCTTGGTTCGATCGAACCCTAGCAATTCGGTGAGTCTGTCTCAGGGGTTTGGTGGAGCCTCTGCTACGGAGGTCAAGACACATCGGCTCAACATGTCTTTTCAATATAACATGCCCCGATTGACCATCACTAGCTGCAGATGGTCATGTGACATTGCTTTTCCAATCAGTGCTGCGAGGAACTTCTATATCTTGAATTTGAAAAAAAAACATTTTATTTTTACACAAAAGTACAGTTCGGTGAATGCTCATGAAACTGGTGGGATTCGGTGAAAGCGCATATGAAACTGGTGGGGTTCGGTAGCCCAACAAGGTTAAGAACAACTGGCCAAGAGGCTTTAGTAGACATGGGTATATGAATGACATACACTTAAAAGAATACCTATCCATAAGAAACAACACCAAAGAAAATCTCCTTCTCAGATTTGATTTGGTGTGAGACTAAACAGAATAGCACCCTTACCTTCTCTATAAATATAATGATGAACTTCTTTGCAAATAAATAACTTTGAAACTTCCGTTTTGCTTTCAAATCGAAGCCAGGCAAGTGAATGTCTATACCACGAAGCGACTTGATACAAAAGCATATCTTAAATATAGCTTATTTTTTCTTTTCTTTTCTTCGATTTGTCCGCACTTCTCCTTTTTTATAGCTTGCTTTTGTCTCATTCTTGGTTTGTTTGTGTGGACACTTCTCTCCACTATTGCATAACTGAGGTAAAGGTTTTGACAGAAGCAATTGATTTCCTAAATAAAAAATTCTAACTCTGATGATGACTAAAATATATTTGTTCAGTTACTATGTAGCCATGTACCTGCAGTCCAGTAATGTTCATTGGTGCTATGTAAAGAGTAGCAAACTTACCTATCAATTCTTGAAGACAATACAGGATGCCTGCTTGGAATTTTTGGGGGCACTCTTGATGTTGTAGGCCCTACTTTTGGAGGAAGAGGAGGAGCATTTCTCTCATCCTTGGGGGTAATGGCAAGGTCCATGGGGCACATTTTTGGTGTTTCATTGTTTTTTGAATCCTGCGCATGCATGTGAAGGGAAAAGGTTTGTGGTTGACTTTGGCAGGGGATGACATAAGGTTTGTGGTCAGCTTCTGTTGTTTTGTTTGGACTGGAGTTGTTGGATGAAGATCGAACTTGAAAACCCACTTCTTTGATGGATGTGGTGTGTTGAGGTGAGGTGGGGCTTTGTGATAAAGTTGAGGGTGTCAAGGCCAATGTGAAGCGTTGCGGAGGGCAGTTTAAGTTGCTCCGTGGAGGCACTGGTGGGAAAGAGGTTTCGCTAGCTGGGAAAATGAGGGAGCTGGGTTCAGAGTCCAATAGGATTGGGGCACTGGAGCGGAACCGTGTCCTCTCTTTTGGAACTGGACGTTTTCTCTCTGCATGTCTGTCTGATTCATTAGTTTTATCAGTTGTGATAACGCTGCCTGCATCTCCAGTGTCCTCCGTTATCCTAGATGCTGGTCTGTCCCTGGGGACAGGTTTCTCTCCCTCTCTGGGTACAGCAGGTTCGGGGGTTTTTGCATTTTCTTCTTTAGCTTTGTTTTGAAAAGCTTTTTCCTTCATTAGCGAGATCGCTTTCCCACTTGAATGTCCAGGCTCCTCCATAGGCTGATCTACCTCACCTCTCACAGCCTGTACCACGATTGACTTTGATTCAAATTGTGAGGAAGGGACATCTCGTGTTTTCATCAGGCTGGCCAGTATCCGTCTGCGGTGACCTGCAAGTGATATTCCCATCTGCTCCAACTGGTCTGGGGTAAGATTTTGGCATTCTGAGAAGACTGACAGGCCTGCAGTCTGAAAGGCTTTACTATACTGTTCGAGACGAAGCCCATTTAACCAGTCCCACACAGTGATATCAGAATCGGGCTGAGACATGGCATTGCAGTGTTTCACACCTCAGATCATAGTCCACTCTATGAAAAAAAGGAGTTGAAAAGTATTAGTGCTACTTTTCAGAACTATTTTGCCTAATTTTAAAGCAAAAAATACCAGTTTCATCCAACAGGATTAGAAACGCAATTGTTTTGATTAACTCATGATGACTTTCATAAAAATAAGGAGATTTTAGGTCATTGCCACAATTACGCTTTACCACCTAATAGTAATTGAAGTGCTCATTTACAGTAGTTTCTATTGCATCAAGAGAGAACGATAAAAAATGGATGAAGGCAAATGAAAGAAGTAATTTATTCCAAAAAACGGACTAAAATGGAATTCAAATGGATTCATCCATCAATAATTTTGGATTGGATAACTTTATTCATCCCGTATTCGGGAAATTTCGTATTTTATATATACATTTTGCCGATGTTTTATTTTTATTTATATTAATTGTGTAAATAGTGCAATCACTTTTGCTGCTTTGTTCAGCCCATAAGAAGGCACTCATGTCTAATGTCAAAAAGAAAGTATTAACAAAACAGGGAAGTGTTAATACGTAGAATACGTACAAGTAATATATTTTTACTCATTTTGCCATAATCAGCATCTCTCCCTGATGTTTGGTCTATGAGAGCTAAAAAGTAATTCAGAATCCAGATATTACATTGAACTATTCATCGAAATGCAATTGTTAATTTATATTTTCTTATAAGCCAGAAGTATAGTCACGATAATGATGCCTTAAATGATTAGTGCTTTTTCCAGATTATTTCATGAGCATACACAGTATAACGAACATCCACGATCAATGCAACCAAGCTCTTAAATAGGAAGTACGACTTACACAATAAACATTGGCACACACGGCTTGACCAGTTTATCACACTCAAACAAATCCCTCTTGCAGCATTTAACATCTTGCATCCAAAAAGATTAGAGACACAATATGCATATAAATCCTCAAACATATATTTTAACAAACATGCATTTGGAAACTTGGTATGTCCTTACAATCATCATGTGCAAAATAAAAAGTGTCTATCCTGTTCTGAAAGTAAGGATATTTAGCAATCAAGTACACTTTGAGGGGTTTTCACAGCCATAACAGTGACGCGATTCATTAATCATAAGTTAGCGCAGAGACCTGTATATGTTAGCTGGACAAAAACATAATATTTGGCAGCAGTAATGAAAGTCTGAACTAAAGAGGCAAATGAACAGACTACAGAATTAGTGAAATACAACTCAGCAGGGAATAATGGTGAAACAATTGCAATTTCCTTTCAGAGGTATATAATTTAAAAAAACAGCCTTCAAAATAAATTAATCAGAGAAATAGAGATTTAACAAATATAGTCTTAAAAAAAAACAACTCTGGAAATAAATTACTCAGAAAAACCAAAGTTGAAAAAAAACTAAAAAAAAACAAACCTCAAAACAAATTAGTAATTGGAAAAGTTGGGCAAGACACCCCCCCCCCCCCCCCCAAAAAAAAACAGGAAAATAAACTATTTAGAAAAACTGAGTTTAAAAAAATATGTTTCAAAAAAATAATTACTTTGAATAAATTGTACCCAAAAAAGTATTGATAATACCAGCACCATTTCTTGAAACTAGTGACATCATAAGAGTACAGGAGTCAGAAGTGGGCGTATGACTCAAGAGAAACAGCATGGTGGCAGATGAGTTCTTAATGATTTTTATCAAGGAATACAAAATTGAAGTTGGTCATAGGTCCCGAAAACATGAGGATGTATCATACTAGTTCCAAAGGGAGGGTGAAACACCATAGCCTTTTTGGCAATGCTGGCCGGAGCAACAACGCCAGCTAAAGTGAATTTTGTTACTTGTACCGGCAGTGTTTTTGCTGTTCCAATTTTCTACAAAACACGAATGAAAGTTGCCAGTGAGGCTACTCGGTAACAACTGGAGTTTTCGGGCCAATGGTGAAATGGGCTTAAAACCGTTAATTGTTGTTGTTGTTGTTGTTTTTTCAAACAAAGAAAATGACTTTAGGTTGGTGCTCAGCAAAGTCCAATCTATTGATCTCAGTAATGGAGCCATACTCCACCACGTGATAGTAAGCCTCAAAGCTACTGTAATTCTCATTAAAATGGCACATGTAAACACACAAATCTTACACAAGCATAAATACTTGATTTGCAGATCTTGAGCTTTAAGGAAACACAAAACTTCATCTAATGAAGCATTTCACTCCTTAATCTTCATTATGCGCCTCAGGTATTGGTATTCGGAGTGGGGCAGATTAATGGAATTTGCATTCATTTCATTAGCCTAATTTGCTACTGTTGCCCACAACGCTCTTCTTTGTGGTGATCAATTTAGACGACTTATTTCCTCTTTAAGAGGACATTGATGGATTTATTTGGGGAATATGGTCTTACTTCACTTGTAAGTTGCATTTTTTCTTTACTACTTTTGCCTGTCGTGTTAATGTTTGGTAAGATTTATATGTTAATGTGGCAGTAAGGGAATGCATTTTGTCTGCAACAAGTATGAGCCCTCCGTGAAAATAACGGCACAACAATCTGGGTGAAGCATGATTCAGGCATTTCTGTACGTCTCGTGCCAAAGACTACGAAAGAAAGCAGGGGTACACCCAGTCTTTTGTAGGAGGCCTGCTTATGATTTGCTGTCCACTGTCCTAACACAACAGGCAGATATGGTGGTAATCATTACGAATTTGAGCCGGATTTTCAATTTCAATTAAAATACACTTTTTTCTCGTCAGGTACAAGATCTGCTTTCAAAGTACTTAGGATCAACAATGGTGACTGTCAAAACCATTTATTATTTCAAGTAGCAATCCTCATGTGTGTGATCCACAAATAAATAAAGGTGTGAACCAGAGATCATATCTTTAATGAGCAAACCATTATTTACCCAAAATGTCAACATATTCTTACAAATACTGAGGTTGACAGTGAGGCATTTGTGTAACTTCCTATAGTGTTCCCTCGCTACTTCGCGGTTCAGCTATCGCGGACTCAGAGCTTTGCTGATTTTTTTTTGAAAAAATAAATACAAATATTACATTGAAACAACATATTTTACAGTTTTTTTTTGTTTTAACATGAATTTCACTCTCTCTACCCATATTCTATATGGTGTACTGTATACAGGGGGGTAAAAATACAAATAAATTAAAAAGAAAAAATTTAAAAAAAAAATTGGGGAATTAAATTCAAATTAAGCGTTTTTGAAGGGGAATCCCTACTTCGCAGGAATTCACTTATCGCGGGTGGTCCCGGTCGCCATTAACCGCGATAAGCGAGGGAACACTGTACATCCTTTTCAAATGTAACATTTTATTTTATTATCCACTACAGACATGTCAACCTTGGCCAATTGCTTCCCTTATTAATGAATGCAATTCCCCTTATTAAGCAAAAAAAAAGTGTGCAAATGCAACGCAGCACATAGTTACTCACATAGGGCACTCTGAAGTCTAAAATTTTCTCCAAAGTAGACGGAGTGCCCAATCATTATGCACTAAATTCCAGATTCTGTAGATATCGCTGTATGACGCTGACAGTTTGACTGTCTGGGTACATTGCTTGCCTACGGTGAAAAGACGGACGTGTGAAAGGGGATTGCACGTGCACATATCATATTTCAAGCATGATGATTAGTACTAGACAATGACGTTTTTGTCTGCTACCAGTGTCCGAGACGATCCGGATTATAGCCAAAATGGGTTAAACGAGAACAGTTGAAAAAAAATTCTTTGGAAAAATCCTGTATAAAAGTGGTGATACAGCATACACATTGAAATGATAAAAAAACTCATGAAATACAGGAAAAACACAAGCTGAAAGGTATGCCACTATAGTTTTCTTCAGCAGTGTTTTGTTTTCTGCACATTTCAATTATAATTTATGTCCCCACTCTCTCCTATTGTCTTCTTATTCACATCCCACAGCATCCCTCCCGGATACAAAACAGCCAATAAGGGGGTCTCTGTGCAGGGTTTACAATAGACCAGTCTGTTGCTCGGGTAAGTCCGTGCACACACACACATGGTGAGGGAACACTGTTAGCCACTGGCCACACATTCTAAAACAAGTACTCACTTAATAATGTGTATGAATAGGTTACGGGATTCCTCAGGCAGTGTTTTAGACTTCACACTCCCTTTTGGGAACATGCAGAGCAAAGATGTGTAAATGAAGCACCAGGCTTTCCTTTTAATGACGCATCAGAACAACTATTGAGGTTAAAGGTCACAGTCTGTTACAGATCTGGGAAATGAAAATATGTGAGATTGTGTTAAATTTCAAGCAAGTACATCACATTCACAAGCCACAATATTAAGCACACATGCACAGTTCTATATTATTTTGGCCATATTATATTTTACTATTCTAAGAAGAGCGGGCCTGGGCGATATGACAAAAATTGTTATCCTGATTAAAAAATATGTGCATGTAAATTTACCTCACATGTAGCAATTTAAATTAAAGTAAAAGTTGTATGAACTGAACCCTAGTTTAAACATTTTTGATTTTTACAATGTTTTCATAACATATGAATAAAATGTTGAGGCGCTGCTGAGGTTCAGTCAATTGTGTTTGAGCTCAGTGTGCCTGATATGCATTCATAAGGACAGATAAAGACGACATGGAGACCTAACTTGGATCTTTTAGTGGGTCGGGTCGGTGTTGTCCTGCATCTCACAACCGCTCATCGCCATAGTCATTTCACTTTCATGCTTAGTGAGCACTGTTCTATTGCTAACTCTGCTGCTAAATGTTTAGCTGGCCTCACCATCATTGAATGTTGGTCTGGAACTAACGTTCATGATGGATCAGTGCCAAGATTCTTGTGGTGTTGGAGTAGTGTAATTTCAGTTAATATTTATCTACTTTTATTGAAAGTTTTTATTGTCATTGTTGACAAAAAAAAAGATAATTACTGTTCTCACTTCATTGCCTGGGTTTAATGAAAATATTATCGCTTTAAATTGTTTGATTGAAAATGTTCACATTCAGTCTTCACCCATTTTACTATCAACTTGAACACTGCTTTCTAAAATGTGCTACTGCATATTTTCTAACACTGGTGTATATGTTTAACACAGTGTTTCTTCACATTTTACTTTAATGATGAATCAAAATCTATTCAACCACTTTCTATAGTTCTGTGGTTTTTAACTTGTTGGCCTCGACCTGGCCCACACTTAATTTAAATAAATTCTTAAAAATAAAACAAAACAGAAATACTATGCTGTATGATGCATCTAACTGAGATATGAAAGTCATTTCAAGTTAGTTGTGCAATATCCAAAGAAGGACGACCCGGTGGCACGAGTGGTTAGCGCGTCTGCCCCACATGAACGGTAGGCTGATTGCACACTCTAGGTATGGGTGTGAGTGTGCATGGTTGTCCGTCTCCTTGTGATCGGCTGGCCACGCCGCCTATGGCCCAGAGTCAGCTGGGATAGGCTCCAGCAGCCCCCGCGACCCTAATGAGGATAAAGAGGTTTAGAAAATGAGATGAGAGATGAGAGAATATCCAAAGAAATACTATATTCCCTTTACAAATATGGCCATGAACTGGTTTATTTCTGCAGTAATTTTGCAGCCTGTGCTGTTTTCATTGGTTGACTGATTTGAGGTGTCACTGAGGTCCCATGTAAACAGGAGCAGCTCATCAGTTGATAAGATCAATGATGATTTTGTTCTCGTACTCTATTATCACCATGGAGCTCCAGATAATTTCACAACATATGAACATCTAACAAAGTTGATAGTTGTATTTTCCAAGACAAAATGTTATCAATTTGAGCATTTACACTGTCAAGATTTTTGTTGTGTGCGAAATTCCAGGAATTTTTAAAAAACACATTCAGAAAAACAAAGCAAAAATCTATCTTAGTCGTCATATATAGGATATATGAAGTAGTCTCAAATTCTCATGAAGCCATTTCAATGTTCAGAACACCCATTAAAAACTACATACACTCACCCATATTATTTGCTTTCAACCCATTTTCTACGACATCTCACTGATGACTCAGTCTTGCCGGTAAAGAAATGCATCCCAAAAATGTCCACTGGTCTGGTAAGCATACAAGTGTCTATGCGAGAAAAAGCTACCACTTAGTCCTCACTGAGTAACGCAATGAGACAGCATGATTCAAACATCATGAAATCACTTAGTAGTACTTTGGTAAGCACTTTGAACTGCCTAGTGTGGAACTGTGACATACAAATAAATTTGCCATGCTTTGTTAACGTGTGCAGTCTATGAACGTTTGAGCGATTCCTCACCCCGTGCACGACAAAGTCTCTCCCAATTCTTGAATGGAATTGTGCACATTCTATTGTATGCAAATAAGTAATTGAATTGAAAATATCTACTGTGTAGTTAACTTTCAAAATATTATCATAGGCATCAAATTTTCTCCTGAGCGACATCAAAATGGGTTTTATATTTTTTTGTAAGTTATTATTATAGTAAGTGAGGACTACTTGATGTTTCCCTCATTTGCTGTCACATGCCAACAATCCCAATGTTTTGTTAAATGACTCAATCGTGAGTAAACCAGTGAAAAGAAAAAAGAGAGCAATGTTATGGGACTAAAGATAAAGTTAGGCTAGTTCAATTGTGTGGCTCATTTGTCATAACAATATCCCTGCTATGATCAACGTGTCAGAAATATAATAATTCCATACGAAACTCCACATTTCTGTTGCATGCTTTTTTGAAGCATGTGTGTCAAAGTGCCGGCCCGGAGGCCAAATCGGGCCCGCCGCATCATTTTGTATGGCCCGAGAAAGTAAATCGTGACTTTCCGACTTTGTGTTTTAGGATCAAATTAAAATGAAAAGTATAGATGTATTTTAAATTTCCTGATTTTCCCCCTTTTAAATCAATAATTGTAATTTTTTAATCAATTTTGTCTGTTTTTAGTTCAAAAATAATTTTGTAAAAACTCTACTAAAATATTTTAAAAAGCTAAAATAAAAATTGTTTTGATCTATAAAAACCTGAATATTCAGGGCTTTTAATCCAGTTATTTTAATTGATTCATTTTTTAAAAAATCTAAATATTATATCTAAAATGGTCCGGCCCACGTGAAATCAAGATGACATTAAAGCGGTCCGTGAACCAACCCGAGTCTGACACCCTTGGGCTAGAGCAATTTGACACACATGACTACTTGGGTGACTGAAAATCAGAATACCAACATTACCGTTCAACTATATTTCTAATATTGTGCAGGTCTCCTTCTGGCCATCTAATGGATCAACTAATCATTAGGATAAGTGCATTGTTCCTATTGTAATGGAACTAATTTGGTCACTGTTATCCAAGTGGCAGTGAATAAAGGAGAATTCAAGGGGAGAGAGAAAATCCCTGTTCAAAACACATCCTGGGGACAGGTTGAAGCTTCACACATTGAAAAAAGCTGAATGACATCAATGAAAGGGTAAGGAAAATGCATGTGTAAATCAAGCAGGACTGGAATTTTTCCCACTGCATTTTGACAAGCCACAATGCTACTGAAAGTGTGTCCTATGGTTTTACTTTCTTATTATTTTTACATGTGGTGGAATCGGTTGAAACCACAGTGGTCTAAGAAGTGCACACTATTGGTGACTATCTATTAAGTAAGATGAAAAAAGTCTATTTTTATATAAACCCCAAGGCTGCTTTAATGTATCAAGCACAGGATGGCTTTGCAAGAAGACGATTAGGGTATTTTGTTAATAAATGTGCTGCCCCATGTGAGAAAGATAGGCACTAGTTGCAAGTTGCTACTAGAGAACACAGATAAAAACACCCACAATTGGCTACACACAGAACATTTGATTATTTCCTCAAGTGGCCTTCTACAAGTACCGATCTAAAATCTATTGAATATCTCTAGAAAGAACATGGCACTAAGAGTTTTTACCCTTCAAACCGGAAGGAAACTGGAGCAGTTTGTGCATGATAAGAAGACTCAAATACCTGCCAAAGTATGTGCAATCTCATTCATGAACTACAGGAAACGTTTGACTTCATCATTGCCAACCGACGTTGCATTATTGAGTTGTACTTCTGCTATTGACCAAATACTTATTTTCTACTGCATTAAACTAAATGTTTTAAAGCATTCACTTTTATTTCCATGGGGGGTTCTACACACAGATGTTGAAAATTACAATCCACTTTCATCTTAACTGATTGGCTGCCATTGACAGTAGTGGACGTCCACTGATCATTTCTGAAACATGATTTTTTCCCCAGTCCTCCCAGTTTAAATGATCTGTACGTGATTGCCAATGGCAGGAAATTAGATAGTTGGAATGACTAGTTTGAACAATTGGATGCTACTATTTGCTTATTTTGTTTTTGTCCTACTTTATGAACCATTTAAAGAATAGAACCAACAACGGTCTCAAATTCCTCTCAGACAATGACATCACTTTATTCATGAATAACCGACATAAAAGATCATTTCAAAGCAATACGATGAAAAACAACGATGTCATAAAATGAGTGTTGCTGAATGATGTTTCGTTGTGAGAAGCTTATCCCGAATAAATTCCACTGAGGATCAATCCACCTCAAAAACTTCCGCTTGGGTTGCCACATGGTAAAACAACATTATTAGGCAGTCGACATAGAAAGTAGAAACATTTCAATCAACCCGCGTCTAGTATTATAATGACAATTCCCGCGTCAATGTCATTAGTTTAACAGCTATTTAGCAGAAAGCATTTCCACGAGTGCATATTGAACTGTCAGTGTAGCCAGTAATACTAACTGTGTGCTGTGTGAACCACCACACAGCACCAGTACATCATTCGTTTCTATCAGCTGTTTCGGGAAAAGTTGCTGTGGCAGGGGTGCTGGAAGAAAAGTTTGTTATTAATGAATCGCCTTACCTTTTTAGTAACCGATTGAGTGAAGAAAGTTTGCCCCAAATTTGATGTCAAGTCATCCTTCTCAACGACCGTGAAATGAAATAGCGGTATAGTACTTTTTCTTACGGATGTAAAACAGCAGCAAACACTAAGAGCTTGACGCTGACTCCATCTGAAAGAAGGTCGTATTTGAGTTCCGTTTACGTACTTCAAAATAAAATAATTTTACTGCATGTAACAAGTCTTGTCTTTTGTTTAAATGATAGGAGACGGGCACTTTCGCCAGGATCCTTTTGCTGATTGTAGTTTGTTTTACTCAACCTTATTGGTAAATGGTGATCACGTGGCTAGAGGGGGGCACTGGCCGTCTGACAATTCAAAACAAAAACGATTTACGTATAATAAAGTTCACTTATTATCCTTTTGTACGCCGCATGTATCTCCATTTCAAACAAACAAGATCCTTTAGAAGAAACATTACAGAAAGCACAATAAACATTTTATAAACCATTAAATCAAAGTTATTTGTATAAAAGCCAGTAAACTGCATTGTATTGGTTGCATGGTCATGGCCTACTTCAACCAAAAGAGGGCGGGATTACATAAACTCAAATCTGTTTACTCGCAACATTTTTTTCCTACAATTTGAAACAACTCTGTGGCAACTCTATGGGCTGATATCAGTGTCATTCGAAATAGATTATAAAATACTAAATTTAAGCAAGTCGAATTTAAATTTACCATTTCAAATTCAATTTCTGATGGTAGTGGCCAATCAGCCCATAGAGAGCACTCATCAACACGCCTATTTATTAATGGATGCTGCAGTACAAAAACTGCCGGTCATATTTCTCGATACAGTAATACCTTGACATACGAGGGAATTGAGATACAAGTAAAACCTGAGCAGGTGGTTAGCGCGTCGGCCTCACAGTGGGAGATATGGGTTCAAATCCAGGTTGGTCCACCTGTGTGGAGTTTGCATGTTCTCACTGGGCCTGTGTGGGTTTTCTCTAAGTACTCTGGTTTCTTCCCACATTCCAAAGACATGTATGGTCGGCTCATTGGACACTCTAATTTGCCAATAGGTGTGAGTGTGGGCGTGACTGGTTGTTTGTCTCCTTGTGCCCTGCGATTGGCTGGCAACAAATTCAGCGTGTCCCCTTGCCTCTGGCACGAAGTCAGTCCAGCACCTCCGCAACCCCAGCTCCCCTATTCTGGCAGTAGTTGAGCATTAAAATGAATAGTTATTACTCATTGGATGGATATTATGCCATGGTCTGATTTTTGGGCAAGCGTGGACTTTTGAGCCGAAATCATTTTAAAATTGTTCTAACATGTGGAGTCTCTCTCTGCTGGCCATAGAAAAGATTGCAGGTATAAGGCACTTCCACATCAGTATCACGTCAAGTCAACTGCTTTTTGCAGTTTATATACAATTTATGTGTAAAACGTGTTGCAACTATGCCTGGATTACAATTTGGGGCAAGCCATCCGAGTCCGCACAACTAAAGAAATTATGTTAAATTTTATCACCAGCTTTAATTGCCTTCTGTACATCTGCATATGTGCTATGTGCTTCCAAAAGACGACTTAAACATGTTACAGAAACATATAAATGAGAAAAAGTGTAAATATGTTTTGTAAGGGCAATGGGCAATATTAATATAAACCATGTTTTTTTGTAAATTGTGGAGGAATACCAATTTGAAATACTACATTGTTTTATTGAGGTTCAAATGAAAACCAGCAGATACAAACATTTATCCTGGAGATTTGAAAAGATTTTTTTTCATACCAATCTGATTTGAAAACATTAACAGGCAACTCACATTTGCAGACATTCAACCAATAAATTGTAGAAAAAAACTTGCAGCCCATTGCAAGTGAATGTGCAGCTGAGATAGGTAAAGTATGTGTGCATATTGTAGTAATAATTGGAGCTGACTTTTTTAAATTAACATTTGCATCTGAATGCTCCAACTCAATATGCTGTGAGCATGAAAAGGTACACATAGAAGTCCAGCGTGTGTCTGCGTGAATGAATCTACAAAGCTTATGATTAATTGTGTATCAGGCATGCATGTATCCCTGCATTCATGTATGAATACATGATCTATAGATCTAACATTGTGTGTGCATGGATTAGTAACTTTCATCCCTGTCATTGGTCTCAGCCAGGGAGCTCTCGTCAATATTTTCCAGGCTCTCGGCATGCTGAATGCTAAGCTCAGAGAGTGGGATGCTGGGTAATGTAGTCTGTTCTGGGTAGAGCCAAGGCTTGAATCCAGGGTTGTGTCTCTGCTTCCAGTCAGAATACTTCACACATGCTTTGTTAATACTCTTCATTGCCTAGGAAGATGAAAATACAATCATTGTAAAGAATAACCTTAAAGACACTTCTAAACATGCTGCAATTTGCAATGCTAAAAAGATAAAAACATTGACACAAGTACAAAGACTAACGAATATCAAGCAACCTAACACAAAAGTGTTCCCATATTTTGTGTTAGTTATCTGGATTGTTATTACAGCAATTGTCACTGCCGCTATTTTTCCCTTTCAACACATAAATTCCCACATGCGTAGAATCTTTGTCTTACTTATGATAAATTAAATTGAATTGAATGAGCTCAGCCCCAGAGTCACATACCATGAAAATGTCTGACCAGCTGTTAGTGTTTACACTAGCAGAGCAGTGAATTAACATTGTCAGGTCAGACAATTTGGGACCCTCATGCAAGAAAGTAATACAGAAAATTTCAATTAATCTTCCATGTTCGATTTGGTGGTTCATTCATTCATTTTATGTACGCGATGTGAATAAGTTATTTGCTGGTAACACAATTTTAGGCTCATCTGGTATTTGTGGTGATATTCTTTGGTTGATGCAGACAAAATGAGCCCAGGATAAGCTTGCGTTACAATAATACAGTGGACTAGAAAATTAAAAGTGCCAACGTGCGTAGTTGTCTGGCAAAGAGTCAATACAACAGCATCAGCAAATAGAACGAGCTGGCCTTGCACTCTTTGTTGTTGCTCCTAACAAACCTATCTGCCACGTATATGCTATTCCTTCAGCAATTATCTCGTCTACAACTACTAAACCTGACAGAGGAAAAAAAAAACATTTTCCAGCATCCGCATTACACTGAAAATGACTTACGCCAGGTGCAAGGTAGTGGGAAAACTTTTTGACAACCCACTTGGGTAATGAACCTGCAAAGAAAGAAAGAATGATGGAGGAACATAAGTTAATAATCATGCAGTAATCAAATGGGAGTGTTGTATAATCTGCCAGGTCTCCCCAAAGGAGGAAAATAAATAAATACATAAACATATAGACAAATAAATAAACAAATAAATATGTAAGCAAGTAAATAAATAAGTAAATGAATAAATAAATAAATGCATTAATAAATAAGTAAAGAAATAAATAAAGAATGAATGAATAAATACATAAATGAAGAAAAAAATAATAAAAATAAATATATAGTTAACTAACTAAATAAATAAATAACGAAATCAATAAATGAATAAATAAGTAGATAAATAAATAATGAAATACATACATAGAAATAAGGAAATAAATACATAAATAAATAAATACAAATTTAAAAAGTTACCTCGTGGATCTAGCTGCGCCATGTAAGTGAGGACACAGTTGTTGGGCCCCTGGCTCTGGACCATATAGCCTGTCTGTATTGACACAGCTCTAACCACATCCTTTTTTGGAGGATATTTCTATAAGAACAACAAAATGACAAAACTTAAGAAAATGTTGTATTACAAGCACTGTAAGCAAAACATTGTTTATAGACGATTTGTAAATAACACAGCTGAATACATAGAGAAAATAGTACAAAATGTAAAGACCCAATCCAAGGTTAATACTTCAAGGAAGAGCAAAAAGAGAATTGTTTAAAGGAGGTTTTAAGACAATGCAACAGTGGCAAAAATGTTACGGAAGTGGAGAATGCAATTGCAGTCTTACCTTTACTTATGAAATTAATTGGTTCCAGAACATTTTTTGTAACTTGAAAATTTTGTAAGTAGAACAGTATTTTATATGTAAATTCTGGCATTCATTCAACGATCCACACACAACTGCCAACTAAACCTTTTAAAATTGGTCAAAGTGTGTGAAATGTGAAATTATTCCTTTAGAAAAAGCTAACCTACCATGCTTTCTTTTGTAACTGAATGGGATTTTCGATGTCTTAGGGCAGGGGTGTCCAAACTTTTTGCAAAGAGGGCCAGATTTGGTAAGGTGAAAATGTGTGCGGGCCGACTTTTAGCCTGACATTCTTTGAACCATTAACATTAAATGCAAATTAACTTTTGGGGATTTTTTTTAATTACAAATGGCATACTTTTACTTTTACAATTTTTTTACATTTAGGTTTTTACCGAAATCACAAACCACAAAAAAATTAAGAAAACTATCAAGGAAATCTAAGTTCATGTGAAACATCACATATTATTCACTATTATATGCTCACTGTAGGAACAGTGCTGAAAACAAAACAATTATCACTGCATATTCAAACTGTGATTTTGACCATCACAACAAAAATAATGAACTGAGATTTAAGAATTTATTCAACTCAGAGGACTTAACAAATATCTTGCCTGCACTAATGTGAAGGGTGATACTGGGATCTTGACTGCAGTATGTAGTCCAGGTCTTCATCGCACGCTAACGAGAAAAAGTCAAACTCAGTTCCTTTTGCCTCTAACTGTCTCTTAATATCTAATGAAACGTCTTCAATTCTCCGTGCCACAGTATTACGAGCCAGGCAAATATTGGCAAACTCTTGCTTCTTCGCGGGACAAATTTTCTCAACCATTTTCATTACACAGTCTTTAATAAATTCACCGTCACTGAAAGGTTTGCAGTGCTTTGCAATTAGCGTTGCCACTTCGTAGCTTGCCTTTGTGGCATTTTCATTTGACTCACGGGCTCTTGTGAAAAAACTTTGTTGTGCCATTAAAACAGCTTCCAGTTGCTTCACTTTTTCACCGCGTTCGTTCCCAGTTAGCTTGTCGTAGCTAGCATGTTTCGTCTGGTAGTGCCTCTTAATGTTGAATTCCTTGAAAACAGCCACAGTCTCTTGGCAAATTAGGCAGACACAGTTGTTTCGTATTTCAGTGAAAAAATACTCAAATTTCCACTTGTCCTGGAAGCGGCGGCCCTCGCGGTCAACTTTCCTTTTTTTGTTTACATGTTAGAAATGGGCTGGGCTGAAACAATGACGCAAGGGTCACGGCGGCCAGAGTGCGGCCACAGGGCTACTGCCATCTTCTGGTGAAGTGAAAAATAGCTTTTTGTACACATTTATTTTATACTGTGGTCAACAGTGCTGGCGGGCCGTGTATTATTGATTTCATGATAGAGGCCGTGGGCCGGTAAAAATTTGTCCACGGGCCTTATTTGGCCCGCGGGCCGGACTTTGGACATGCCTGTCTTAGGGTGTGCGCGTCACCGCCTACTTTTGTATCACCGCCTACTTTTGTATCACCGCCTACTTTTGTGTCACGTGATCTTGTTTCAATAAAACCTGTCGACAAGGAAGTGGTCTTTTGAGCACGTGGAGACAATGGAGAGACCATGCGCCCGTTTCTCTCTCTTCGTGCTTTCCCAAAGAAGAAGCTCTTTAAATGCTATACATTTTCATTTGAGAGAACCAGGTTTCGTTACAGATACAAAAATCTAAACTAAACTAACTAAACAAGCCTTCAATTATTAGTGCCCCAAGGAATCCCCTCGTGACTTTTTAAATCAATTTTTACAGCTTTTGATGAAACCATCTAGTCTGCGGAACACCGAGCGAGGTGCAAAATACATGTATGACATTTAACCTGTAGTTTTTAATCTAGGGCTGGATGGCATGGTAGAACAGTGCATACCAATTGGCCTACAAAATATATGGAAACAGAATTTTCATTGCTTTTATAATACCGCTTTTTTAATGTTTCGTTTAATTCAATATTCTGTACATTATAGGTGTTTTTTTCTTGATGCATGCAGTGGGATACAAATTTGAGCAGTGTCATGATGACTGAGGATTGAGTTTCCTTTTTTATAATGAAGTTACAAATGAAGTTAAAACTGCAACTAAGACTCAAATTGCTTAAAAAAATGAAAAATACAACTTCCACTTTGGCCTCAAAGTCAAATAATCAAACAAAAACACCGTGTTCATAGCTGAATTAATTTTTAAACTATATTTTATACCGTTTTATCAACAATGAAATTACATATATGAACCGATTTAACTTATGTTGCGTTTTATGTGATATTCATGTTCAAATTTCCATCTAATTCTAACGAAAGCTGCTTTGTCAAGCTTCTGCATTGAACATTTCAGCCACTCATCTTTGTCACATTAAAGCACAGATGCATCTGAAACCACTGACAAACGCGGCTGGCTAATTATCATTGAGTTTTAGTGGTTTTGCCTGCTCGTTAGTGAGTCAGACATTGCCAATAGCTTTACTGTTCAACAGTGCATGTTGGATTTGTGTCTGAATAAACAGCAAATTCAGTAAAGCAAGATTCATTTGGCTTATAGAGCAACTCAGATTGATATATTATATTGATATATGCCAATTCTTCTTATCGTAAAAATAATCCATGGTTCAATTAAGAGTTGCAGAAAAGAGTTTTGTTTAGTAGGTTGACTAAATGATTGTCTTTTGCCTTTTTCTCTAACAATAAAATGTATAGAACTGCACAACTGTTTTATCATCACTCAATGTAAGATTTATGTCGCAGTTACTCCAAGTCAGAAAGCACTATTATGCATTATTATCTTTCTGTGAAGGTCAATATACAGAAATATTTACAAGCTCTTTTGGGGAAATTATTATTTTTTTATTTTTTTATAAATTGGGGGTTCATTAAACATGTGCTGCTGAATTTGACTGTTTTGTAAATAAGTTTGTATTTTTATTTGCATGCGCTCCTAACCTGAAATGAACCTAATTTTCCCAAAAGGTATAAAGACCGGGGTTTGAGACCCCTACCAAAGATCATGAAAGAAATTTGGATTTAAAAAAATATATAAAATAAAACAACAACATAATAATATTTTGGATTGTACCATGCAGGAATGCGGAAGGTGGTTAAAAGTCATATGATTAGTCTTATCCTTATTTCACATGTGGGGGTTAACCTGGCATACTAGATTGATTGTTCCATATAGCTGCAACAAATGTATTACAGAGAACAATCTGGGCAAGATCCAATTGAGAACTTTTTCATGGGAACAACTTTTCAAAAAATATCGAAGGTCGCTGTTTGGAGGATGGTTCACACTGGCAAAACCATTGCTTGCTGTCAAAAAAACTTTTAGTGGCATGCTTTTTTCCCCTCTTTTAATGAAGAAATTAAGTGTAGTCTTCCCTTGATTATTGCGACTTCACTTATCGCAAATTCACTTCTTCATATTTGAGCAATTACTATTTCAGACAAAAATGAATTGACGTAAGATCTAAGAACAGTTTTGCATTATGCTATCATAAAGGTGTAGCGAACAAGTTAAACAGAAAAAGGAAAACTTTTAAACTATAAAAGTCAGAGCCACACCACTTTGCCAAAACAGACAGTCATACAGATGCACACACAAATTCACACTTAAAACCATATGATTCACCGTCACACTTTGTTCCTCATTGTTTTAAATGGAACCTGATGAATGAGGGTTTTAAGAGGGCATAAAAATAAGACAATCATAAAATGATGCAGAGCCACAGTATATACAAAATATGATAAGAAGCAAAGAGCTGTATTCATTTTGGTGGTGAGCCTGCTATAGCTGCGGGCCTTAACCTTTTTCTCACCGCGGACCGGTAAAGCTCTTTCTATTTTCTCTTGGACCGGCTAATGGGGACGACGACAACTTAAGACAAAACTGTGTGGAGGTGGGGTCGGTGCAAAAAGGACAGCTATGACCGAAAGAGTCCCAACACTCCCATTGGCATCCAACTCTTAAAAGCACCAAAACAGTACGTTCATCAAAGAAAGTATATACTAGGGCCTGCCATAAAAGTTATATGTAAACGCACTATAATAGGGTCGTCCGAGCCGCGAGACATTTAGTAGATGCACTTCTGAAGCCGGCGCGTTAATCCTAACGCTTTGGCCTGCTGCACTTAAGAGTCAACGTGGGTTTGATATACTGTGCCGTCGCTAATTAGACAGATTAGTCAGAGGAGGCAATAGCGTACCATTTGGTTGATCTACCAACCATTAGTCCCTTAGAATAAAAGGACAGCAAAGAAGAAAAAGTAACCGATCAGAAGAAAGCGACTGAAGCCAAGTTCAACATGTCCTGGGACGGAGTTTGAGTGTTGGGCAATGGGTGGCAGGAGGGAAGGCGGGACCTTGAAAGTGGCGGTTGACGTTCTGACTTTGTTACTTGTAAAACGTCACGGAAGCATGAAACTGCCCATTTCAACTTCTCTTTCTTGAAAAAAAGTCAAACAACAACATGTGTGAAGCATTCTATTTTTCCCTCAAGCATGCATGGACAGGTTCAAGACATGAGTCCAGTCTTAACTGCCTGTATACAACACCTGTGGAGAAAGACTATGCTGAGCCTATTCCAGCTTTGTTTGGACCATTGAAAATGCTTCCAAAGCATCCTCGGCCATTTAAGGCATCCAATGAGTTGCATGAAAAGGTGACGTTCATCATTAGGCTAAAGGTGTAGTAGGCCCTTGCGGCATAAATGAATCTGCCATATGTTATACCAAGAAAGAAGAGCGAACATTCGGAAAACACTAATCATATCCTTTTCCAAGGAGACCAAGCGAGGTGTTTTTACTAGCAATAAAAAAAATGAACCAGCATCGAGGGGTTTACGGCATGACAAGAGGACTTCAACACACTGCTCGAAAGCCACTTAGAAACACCCCATCACAAAATGATCCCATCAGGGAGTGAGGAAGAAGAGTCAGCCAATAGCGAGGAGGATGAGGATGAAAAATGTGGTCTTCCTTTAATTAAGAAATCTGCAGGAGATCTTCAATATGGCATGTATTCTGCGACAATGGGTCCAAGAGATTGATGACATGGTCAGAGCCATTGAATTTGGCAATCGTCTTGACAGTGTCATGTCCTTGCACAACAATATATTTGTTCATGGAAAGAAACGGCGATCACCATGTTCCTTGTGCGGAAAAAACTCTCGCAAAAAGGTGATCCTGTTGCCCCTAGACCGCCCCCATTGATGAACCAATGCCTCTTAAATCTGACAAAGAGGACCAAAGCACACAATAACTGTTTTTTTTTAATTATTTTCATTTAAATTAAGCGGAGATGAACTATTTTCATTAAGTATTTGCAGTAAAGTATTTCAATTTTTTATGTATAGATAATATTTAGATATTAATACATTATTATTTTCATACTCAACTGAGATGAGCGAATATACTCTGATGTCTATTCATACGGCAAATTTCTCATATTTTTGCATTCAACATCAAAGAGAATTGGGATGGAAAATCACAGCAAAACCATCAGAGATTAAAAAAACAAAAATAAAATAATGAAAAAAAAAACAAAAAATTCTACACTGAAATCGCCACTTCGTCTTAGACTGAAATTGCCTGCAAATGATTTGCAACCAATCCTAAAAATTTACATTTTTTATTTTTCCTATCCAAAAGGACTACTTTGTAATTCACTCACCGTTGACCTCTTATGGATGTACTATAGATTAGAAAATATAAGCTGCAGATAAAGCACATCTTGTTGCTTATATCATATTAACCTCCTAAGACCCAAACTCTTCCCAGGCATGCAATTTTTATTTTCTCTTTAATATTTAGGCTAATTGGGACCTGATGAGTGTAAAAACAAAGAATTATCTTTTTTTAAATGTTGTAGTTTCTGAGAAAAAATCTATCTAAATCATAAGTGGACACCAGGCCCTTGTAGTCCAAAAATTAACATTGTAGTCTTGTGACAACCAAAAATGTGATGTCCACACGTGGACACCAGGTCCAAGGAGGTTAAATCATATTATGTTGCACTGTTTGATGTTAGAAATGTATTAATATACTTGCACTTTGCTGCAGTTGCTGTAAAAGCGTTCTCCATAAAAATGAGTTGAATTAAGCATTTTCATACAGCGTAACTTTATATTTGGCCAAACTGGCCCATCTTAATCCAATGTGCATCCATTTGTTTCATTTGACCATCTATGTGGAGCTTTTACACATGGTTTGAAAAAACAAAAATTGACCAAATGTGGGCGTGTGTTAGAGAATACACTTACTGCATGTTTAACAGAGTAGTTCATGATGATATAGTCTTTCCCCGTTGGTAACCAGGAGCGAAGCGTGATGACGTCTCGGTTACGGAGCGGTTTAGGACACTTCCCTGTTATCACATGTAAATACCATTGTCAGACTAGGATCATGCCATTTTTGTTCCGTTTCCATGAGACATAAGTAGAAAGCAAAAACGTACATGCATAATAACCAACGTCTGCATTGACTGTAAGTTTTCCAATATCGAAGGTTTCGATGACATTCTTGTCCCAATTTTTCCTGTATTCAATGTCATGGAGAACATCATACATGGTCTCAGCTGACACGTCCTTAGTGACCATCTGACACTATCAAAGAGAGAGAGAGAGAGAAGGGTGGGGGGTTTGGGGGTTCAAGGTAGATAAAGACAGTTTCAGTAAGAGTTGCTGTAAAGCAGTGCTTCTCAAATAGTGGGGTGGGGTCCCCTAGTGGGGTGCGAAACGATGCCAAAAGGCGTAAAGCGATACCTGGGAACTTTTCAAATCAAATCAATCAATTATGCTTATTAATTTGTGCTACTCCACAAAGTGCGTTTTCCCAGTAAAAAAAAAAAAAACATAAATAGTAATATAAAGGAGTATAAAAGCTCACATCCCGGCTGGGTAAATTCTAAAATATTGCATGATCTAAGATATTGCACATTGTTATTGCACACCCCGAAGTTATTGCACAGAAGGGATTGTGTGTCGTGCTAACGCAAGTTCAGAGTCCTGATAGCTGTGGGACAAAACTGTCCTTAAGTCTATTTGTCCGTGCTTTGTGAGACCTGTACCGTCTGCCAGAGGGAAGCAGCTGGAACAGGTTGTGACCAGAGTGGTATTTGACAATGTTCCTGGCTCTGCTGAGGTAGCGAGGGCTGGCAATTTCATCCAGTGAGGGCAGAGAGCAGTTGATGGTCTTTTGGGCAGTGTTGACTTAAGAAAACATACTTTTTGCCAGAGTTTGCTAACAGAGTTACTTAGAATTTTATGTAAAACTACCACAATGAGAGGGGAACACCGTGAATTGGTGGCCAACCAAACCCAGGCCACATGGAGACGGAAAACCATTCATGCTCACACTTATACTTCGGGGCAATCTCGGATCACAAATTTGTCTTGTATTGCGATGCAAACATTTGCTCGGAATTTTTCTCGTATCTCCAATTTCTCGTATGTCAAGGTATTACTGTATTAAAAATTAGCCTAGAAGTTTTTGACTCTTCTCACACCTGTCAAATAATATTTTTTTTCCCATGTTTTATAAGTATTTTGATCAGTTCAAATTGTGTATGCTTTATAACAACTTTTGTACGGGATTTTTTTAAGTACATGTTTTGTAAAACCGATCTCGTTTTACCCATTTCGGCTCTAATCCGGATCATTTCGGTCACTGGTAGCAGAGGAAAACGTCATAGCTGAATGCTAATACTACACTAAGTCAATTTACTTGTATCTGAAAATTTTCCCAAGGAAATTAATAAATACAAATTAATTTGTTCCCATTCTCTGAAAAAAAAAACACCCAAAAACAGGATATCACAATGAAAAAACATTATTTTGGTTCTAACTCACCACCTACCCACAAAGTGACAAATACCTTAGTGTGAGTAAATATGTGCCGCGTTGCGTTTGTACGTTTCTTTATCGCTTAATAAGGGGAATTGCAATCATTAGTGAGGGCAGCAATTGGCCAAGGTTGAGCGGTATGCTTTTCTGTTATTTTACTCCAAAGTGGATGGGACAAAAATGGGCTCTCTTCCATACTTGAGGCAGAATTAGTATTTTCATATTCAACCAACCATTGAACACCTTATAAATACACCACACAACATATATCAAATCACAACAGTGACTTTTTATAATGCAGTTGGGCAGACTACAGTTTCTAATTTAGCAACTTCCCTATATTTAGCGGTTTCCATGGACCTTCTGGTGAATATTTTTCCAAGAAATTTTTGAAAATGCGAACAAATGTCCTACAGTGCGCAATATTTTTACTTTCCTAAATAAGATGGTACCGTGATTATAATTAGGAGTTTTAATGGTAAGAACAGTTAAGTGTCCTCAAACAGTCCCACTCCTAGGAACTCATGCAAGCTTAGAGAATGCATCTTTAGTCATTTTGGAGAGTTTAGCCAAAGTATTTAAAAGGACCATCACAAAACTGCTACAAAGCTAGGGAAACCGGCCAAAGGCCGCAGTGGGGGTGACTAGTGAGGTTTCTGCTGGAACAGGAAGCAGTTGACTGCAATCCCCTGATTGCATTTCTAAATTACCAGATTGGTGAAAACCTGTCTTCTTGATGGGTTGGGACTAAAACCCGCACCCACTGTGGCCCTTTGTGGAAGTTTTCCCACCCATGAGTGAGTGAGTTAAACTCACTAAAATTCAAAACGTGTGCGCAAGAGAAATGAGATTGTTTTTAGGTCATTTGTTAAGGCCAGCCAAAACACAAACGCTGTACTTGGGTGCAACGATCATGTCAAGAAAAAGCACTCTATCCGATTATACAATCTATTACATTGACTCATTAAGTACATCTTAAACCCCAACCGATAGTTTGGCTTTAAAACTCAATGCATTTCATCCCAATTGGGATGAATTCAAACGCCCAAATTGCAACAATAGACAATTGTAACAAAAGTTTTTCATATTGATAAATGAAATTGGTTGAACATAGAGAAGCAAAGGTGCAGGTTCAATAAGTTAACATGATCGATAGACTATGGAGAGAAAAAAATGATGTTTTGCAATCCAACTGAAACAGGAGGAGCTTGGGAGAATGTAAAACTGAGCTGAAGGAGAGGTCCTGCTTACAGAGGGGAAAAAAACAGGCCAGCAAGTACACGTGCTTAATTTGGTTATGTTTTAATTCACTTAGCTGGTCAGATGAAGCAAGGAGATGGTGACTGCAACCAAAACACAGCAAAGATAGGTACCACAATATACAAAAAGATTTTGGGTCTGTCACTAGTAAACCACTACCTATACAGTATTCACTAACCATTCATTCATCCATCCATTCTCTACGCTGCTTATCCTGTTGAGGATCACAAAAAACTGGGAAAGACAGACTATGCAGATAACCTTTCACATTATGACAATCTCTGAGTGGGAAATGAAGGCATGATGCAAACATTAGTCTAGCTATTGAACCACAGGATCAGTGACTACTCAGTACATACTTAGTATTATAAATATCTGACATTTTCACAACCACTGCAAGCCTGCCCAGTCGCCACCACAATCACACTTTTCACTAATATATCACCAATCTATCAGCTCGTGTCACAAGTTCCCTTAGATGAGCTATGCCCACTTGTTGGTCACAAGAAAAATGTGAAGTGTCATCAAGGGTAATCGTGCATCTGCATTTAATATGTAAAAAAAAAAAAAAAAAAAAACTTTGTCCAAATGACAAAATATAAACTAAATTGCATTTGTGCTTTTGTGTGCCTTTATTCTTTGTTTCTATTCTGTATAAAAGGCACTATCTTAGAATGTGGATGTGCGCATGGTGGGAAGCCATGGAGTTGACCTGGCAATTATCAACCGGTGGAGGAAGTAAAAGAGCCACAACAAACATTAGCAGGATGGCGCCTGTGTGAAATGGAATGCTGTGAATCGTTTTACACGTACCCCACTCATTGTTAGAAGCTCGACTTGCGTGTAGCACTGGGCAAATACGACAGAAATTGTTATCACGATAAAAATAATAATAATACTTCACAATATCGATAATTATTACGATAACTATCACATTTTTTGGCTTTCCGATTTAAAACTTCAAACTTAAGTGAAGTAAAGAAAAAATCCTCATTATTCAATTATGAAAGTAACTACATTAACCTTACTTTTAAAAGGGGTTTTGCTGTTCTGTTGTGAAATAAAGATAAGATAACTACCCTCGTTATTCAATGGAAATGATGAAAAATATAACCTGCAGAAAAAAATCTGGCAGGCGTCTTTATTTTTATAAATATGCCTTCAAACCAAAAGTTTCTGTGCAATATGGAATAATTAAAATAAAAAAGTGAAGACATAATCACCATTGGCAAGCAGACTATTTTCAGCTTCACAAAATGAAATTTTACCTCACATGTGGCCATTTAAAAAACATAAAAGTTGGATGAGCTTAATCCAAGTTAACAAGTTTTAGATTTTTGCTCCATTTTCAAAACATTTGCATAAATATAATATCAAGTAAGAACATAATTACAGGCTATCTTCAAACGAGGAGAGTCGGTTAATAGGGGTTAGAGAATTTTTCATTAAGGCTGCCATTTGTGCATAGGTGTCGAAGGGCATATTAAAAAATGAAATAATTCCCATCCGTTTGTTGAGAAGTACCTTACCCTGTCAGAATTTTTCTTATTGGCTTCCCATGACGTCTTGCCCTATGTTAGCCAATCAATAACCTCTTCTGGGATGTGCTGTGTAAACGTTAGAGAGAGAATTACAACTGTGGAGTGATGTCATTAACCTGTACCTGCTTGAGGGATTAAGACAATAGGTTGAGCGCTGCCGAGATTCACCCAATCGTGTTTGCTCTCAAGTGTGCCTCGCGCATACATATACAAGTACAGATAAAGTACACGTCAGGGACACTTCACTTGGATCTTTTACTGGATAGGGTCGGTCAGGGGTCGGCAATAAATAATTGGGAATTTATTACAATATATTTCCAAAAATATGTTTTCAGTTGAGCCTTTGCTATAAAAAGCTTATGCTGAAAATGATCAATTATTGGTCGCTGAACCAAATTTATTTTTAGTAGTTTTCCTCAGCCGTTCTTAGTAGTGCACAAAATTTGCGAATTCATGCGCGTGGAAATACATACAAGACACAAACCTGAACACTTGCCTGCACACTGCGAGCATTTCTCCAAGCGTTCAAGGTCAAATGATGTGTGTATGCAGTGCATACACACGGCAGCTTACGCAATCCGCATGTTTACAAAGCGGCTAATTATCGTATCTGTCAAGTTGCTTTGTAATTACTTGTTTTTGCCCCAACTCAAAAAAAGGCTCCGGTCTTCCTAATACATAAGCAACTCAAAGTCTTCCTCCACTTTTACATTTTATTGTAGTTTTGGGTGAAACAAAAAGTGATTATGTTGAAAACCTTAAAAAGAAAGAAACATGTGACATTATCCTAAATTCAAGCTACTAAGTAGATCAAAATATTACTCTTGAGTTTACAAGTCACATTTTAAATTAACTAGTGGCATGCTGTAAAGCAGGGGTGGCCAACCCGCGGCTCCCGAGCCGCATGCGGCTCTTTGCCCGGTTTCATGAGTCTCTTACGTCCATATTAAAGTTTGTATTTGTGTTTTATTTGCGTGTGCGCTTCGCTCGAGTTCAATACGGTATTTTCGTCCAATGCGCATGTGCTTGGGATGAAAATACCTCAAAGTTTCCCAGTAGGAGCAAGGTCATTTGAGTAAACGTTTTTAACAGAGTGGGACAGCTCCCGTGAACCAGAAGCGACAATGAACGGCGTCGCGCACACAAAAAGTATCCCAAAGATCGAGCGTCGGCTGAAAAAGCCACACCCCCTGCGAGGCAGACCAAGGCGAGAGTGCTCAGCCGGGAGCAGCCAATAGGAGAGCGAGGTGTACACCCACGTGGTGGGCGCGCTAGTTAAAAGCCATTCATAATAAATGACAGCTCACAAGGAGCGAACGTTGCGCAAAAATAGGCGCTGATTTTATGACAGAAGTCCCACTAAGTAACATGCATAGAAAAAGAAAAACGCTATTGTAAATTATTATATTTTTGTTTGTGGACTTGGTTGAACTGAGAGTTTGTCTGTGTGAGACAGTGCACACAATGTTCATTGTTGATAATGACTGGCCTGTGCTGTTAGTACTGTAGGAGTCAATTTATGTCATTACTATGCTGGTGTGTGACATTTACAATAAATCTGTGTGATGTGGCTCTTTGCGGTAACACAGTAAAAAATGTGGCTCTTTGCGGTAACACAGTAAAAAATGTGGCTCTTGGTCTCTGACTGGTTGGCCACCCCTGCTGTAAAGTGTTAAAAGTAATGACGTGGAAGGGAATAACAGCTGATTGAATAAAACAAACACAAATATTCACTCTGTTAAGATTGGTGAGGAAGAATACAACTTGTGGTTGAACGAAACAAACCGAGTACGGTGGTATCTTGAGATACGAGCTTAATGCGTTCCGGGACTGAGCTCGTATGTCGATTTACTCGCATCTCCAAATCTCAACATTTTCCCATTTTCTCAAATTCCTCATGTGTTGGGGCACTTGTCTGTCAAGGTATTATTCTATTTATCTAGTGCTATCCAAACAGTACTCAAGTCCGTTCCTACCAGTTGCATATGACCGGGAACTGAAGGGTGTCTTTGACTTCCTCGGAGCCTGTCTAAACTGTCTTTTGCTCTATTTGTGATTCACTAGGCTCATTGAACTTATATACCGTCTGTAACCTCATGCAGGAAGTGTAGAGTTTCGCCCAACTATTTCTGCCCCCTGTTGGTCTGGAGGGGGCAGGCACGTCTTCCAATTAGTTGACATAACAGTATTGTTTTATGAAATGCTCCCTTAAAAGGTACTTCATTTTTTTTCTTTGATGAGCGAATTGATTCTATCTTGTAAATCCATAACCCCAAATTAAAAAACAAATTTTGCACATTTCATCTTAATTTGTGATGGGAACTTTGTGACTACAACCATTACCGCTTGGACACGGAATGGGTAACATTTAATGGTTCGTGGGCAGACAATGGCTATGAGAATCTGGTGACAATTTTTGAGATTGTAAACGACGTAAAAGCGCTAAATGCGCAGTTTATCGCACAAAGAAGGCTTTTTAAACGCAGCGAGTTAAACATTTTTCTTTTGTAAAACGTATTGCAATAATTTTCAATTACCGTATTTTTGCGACTATAAGACACACTATATTTCTCTAAAATAGACAGTCTTATAATGCTGAGCACCTTGTGTAAGCTCCTAAGCCTGACAGAGCACTTCTTGCCGACACGCTTCTTTTATAGAGAGAAGGCGGACGTGGGTAGGGTCAGACGCTAAAGGCACGCCCTTACCCTACCTTATACTTTCATGCTATGTGTGATGCTCGATAACTAACCTTCCTGCCAAATGTTCAGCTATTCCTTTTTTGTCACTAAATTTTGGTCTGGCGGCACATGCAACAGCGCCCCGTTCTTTGTCATGTTTGGGGGGTATAACTGCATTTTAGATTTATCGACTTCTTTCAAAAGTTTTTATTATAATGGTTGACAACATTATTTGATGATAATTACTGTTATTGTTTTATCGGCCGGGTCTAAATGTGTGTAAAAAAGGCCTATGCAAGTTTGTGTTGTAATAAAAAGTTCATGATTATTGGGTGTTTAAGTGATGAATAAAACTTGGTATGTTTGCTAAGCTCAACTGTGTAATGTCAGAGTTCAGAGAGCAAAGCAAGCGCAGATAAAGTAACCATGAAAGATTCAAGCTTATGCTACAGTCACATTTACATTGACACGAATATAGTTTAAACGCTCCGCCCTTGACTGGGTGCGGGCACTTTTTGCTTCTCTTTGTGTGCTGAGCTTGTATAAGAACATGAATAAATAGTGACTTGCTGTGTGCACACAAAACATTATGTACTGCTGATGAAAACATGATCATGAGCATCACCAAGATGTACGTGGAGGAATCATGCCGGCTAAGAGAATACTAAGCTGGGAAAAGCCTGCTGTTGCAGCTTTTGCACACTAAGATAACACCCATGCTCTCATTCACACAGACGTTATTCAACTAAGTAAACAACCATTGGTTAATACCCAGGACCCGGATATACCTCCAATGCAGCGTTTAATTTAAATCAAACTGAAAAGATAAATGTTTTTGATCGTAAAATGAACATGTTATTAGTGCAAGAGTATAGTTGCTTTTTTGGAAAACAATTAGAAAGATGTTATTAGCCGGATTTGTATTGCTAGTGTAATACTATTAAAAACAGTAGCAGAAACTACCCATCTATTCTATAGCTCTAAGATTCAAATTTTCTACTGTTACACATTTGAGTGTAGAGTTTGAGTTCGATTTGGTTAGAATTTGGCAAAATAGAATAAAAGTGAAAAATCCCATCACTGTCAAGGGATCAATAGTGTTTGAAGAGAGCTACATTATTGAAAAAGTAACCACAAGGTTTGTTTTGTTTTTGAATATTTCAAGGATTTTTTTTTGCAATGTGCGAACTTAGGAATGTTAGTGTTTTGATGTCTTAGAATCCTTCGAATACAAATTATAGCGTATTTCCCGCACTATAAGGCGCACTGGGATATAAGGCGCACTGGGATATAAGGCGCACTGGGATATAAGGCGCACTTTCAATAGATAGCCTATTTTAAAATGGTTTCCCTGTATAAGGTGCACACCATTATAAGGCGCACTTGACTAAATAAAAGTAGAGGTGGAGGGGGGCACTGGTTTATTTTATAATTTCAGCAGATGGAGCTGCACAAAAGGGAATGTAATACCATGAATAACCATTATTGATCCATATATAATGGAACATTTAATTATCAGACACACTGCTGTGTTTTGGGAAAATGTCTTTGCGTTCCTCGTAGTGGGGGGAAATACAGTACCGTATTTTCACGACTATTCGGCACATCGTATTTTTAGCCGCAGTGTCAATAACGAGTGCTATTTCTGTATTTTACACACACAATGGACGCACCGTTCTTTCAGACGCAGCCAGGCATGGCATATATATATTATTTATGGATGAATATCGCACCGTAATAGCGCAAGCTACGGCAGCATCCCCAGACGGTATTTCCGGTGCGCAGTGACTGCTGGGATATATAGTCCTTTTGTCAATACACCCAGGTTGACGGCTGTGATAGTTTTGCACTGATAGTACCAATATACTACAACGACGAGCACACTAATTTGGTGCTACATACACCAAATGCACGCTACACCCACACGCTAAAAACACGTTTTTAAAATGGCAACGGAAGCATAACTGAGTTTAGTTGTACTTTATTTAGCCATTTTACAATGTACTCATGTCATCATCACCCACAGATCCATCGAAGTCCTCATTTTCTGTGTCCGAATTGAACAATTGTCCATCGAAAACGCTGAGTTTATACAGGCGGCCACAATCCGTTCGCAAATAGCTAGCTGGTAACTAGCGTAACTTTTCCAACGGTGCTTTCCATGCTTCGTCATGCTGTATTGATGTCGATGTATACAGGCCACAATCCATTAGGTGTATTGAAAAAAATAACTACTACATATCCCAGCAGTCACTACACGGAGATAGTAGAGTCGGTGTACCTTATCGACTGATTTTTTTTATTTTATCGTGATAACAATTTTAGTATTGGTCCATATATAAATTGCACTGGATAATAAGTCGCCCCGTCTATTTTGGAGAAAATTTAAGATTTTTATGTGCGCCTTATAGTCGTGAAAATACGGTACTTAAAACATGAGTGCCAGATAGCTAGTTACAATTGCTCCAGAAGCTTCAAGTGTCATCGCACGTCTGGCAACGCCCGCCTCAACATTACCTCCCACAGCAAACATTCGCACTAACTGCCACAACTGATTCTATTGCCAAATACATAGTGTTTACTTTTTAGCACTGGCATTTTAGTTTCCTGTCTTATTCTCTTCAATGTCATTTGACAAGAATCAGGATTTTGGATATTGTTTTTTTTCATTATCCGACTCATGCTTTGTTTAATTTTTGAGTACTTTTACTCAGTTTATGTTTTGTCTGTGTACAGAAGGAATTTACAACGTGGAAAAAAACCTACAATTTACTTAAATTTATCTTTACATTTAAAAAAAGTATGTGGCTTTCTATGAAAAGTAAAAACATGGATAAATATGGATTCTATGAAAGAGCTGTGGGCGGCCCGGTGTGCAAGGCACGGACCTTCCTGTGGGGAGGTTGCATGTTACACCAGGGTGTGAGGGTGAATTGTTGTCCGTCTCCTTGTGCCCTTCGATGAGCCGGCCACTGATTCAGGGTGTCCCCAGCCTGGTACTCGTAGTTAGCTGGGATAGGCTCCAGCACCCCCACAACCCTTATGGATAAGCTGTTCAGAAATTGAATGAATGCAAGGACTGTATCAAAACATTTGGCTTAATCATATAAGTTCAGTTTGGGAGAGTAAAAAATCAATTTGATCTGTCTTCTCTTCATGGTTGAAGTAAATTTCCCTGCATTAGGTATCACATGCACATTGTTGGGAGTCATTCATAAATAAATGAGTGAAGTTGATGGACTAAAACTGTAGTAAATTATATAACATAGAAATATTGTGTCAAGTGATAGACTGCAGATTAATTGAAGCCCTGATAAATTTGGGAACTACGTGATAAGTTGATCATTTGGCATTTCAACCCTTTATAGTAACTGTAAATTGATTGTTCAACACTAGCCATCCCAGTTAAAAATGAATGGTGTTGACATAACAGGAAACAAGTTATTAAACAAATATCTATACAAATATATATTTATATATGTGTGTGCAAATATTATATATACACGTGTGTATGTATGTATATATATATATATATATATATATATATATATATATATATATATATATATATATATATATATATATATATATATATATATATATATATATATATATATATATATATATATATATATATATATATATATATATATATATATTCTACTTGAATTAATTCTGCTTTCATGTATTCATTAAAACAGGGAGGGAAAAAAACTTATATAAATTATATGATCAGTGTATTATTGTTTCTATTCATTTAAATTTTAGTATCATTTTTATTTTTTTATTTTTTTAAAATCTAAGCCTGCTTGTTCTCACCTTTATTTTGTGGACAGACTTGCCCTCTTCCAGCGCCTGGCTCCATACCGTGATGCCCCCCTTGTTGTAGGTGACATTCCAGCCTTCCTCACTCAAACACTCCGACTTGAAGCTGGCGAACGCCCGGTCGTCCGGGATGGTCACAGTCCGTCCAGACATGTCTCTGTCCCGTGTAAAAAAAGGTCAGGACGGGAGAGAGCAATAGAGCGTCGCCGCGGGGTGTTCCTCCTCTTGTAGTTTGAACAAGTTAACAGCTTAATTCAATTTAGCGAGAAACCTGCAGCGCGGTCTTGTGACGTCTGCGCATGCCCACTCTGGGAGGTACAATGAACGCTCACTAGTCAAATAGAGGTGTGGACGCCGCCGCGTGCGCACAGGTGACTTTGTTTGACGTCGAGAAAAGCACAGAAACTCTTCCGTCTAAACAGGTGTTTAATAACTTTAAGTCGGGTTTTGAGAAGCAGCCGCTTTCGGAGCAAACATATGGTTCAGCTTCCGCTCGACACTCACCAACCCTCCCTTTCTCCCTCCGTGGCTGTCACTGTTTTATGATACGCTTTCTACTTCCGCTGGTCTGAAGTCTTCCTGGGTGGGTTTATAGCTCTCATCCATCCCGGAATATGGTGCTCGCTGAACGGGATGCGGGACGAAACAAGCGGGGGGAGTGTAAGGGAAAACGCGGCTCGGCTTGATTGTCAAGACAAGAGACGCAGTGGATGCTTCTGTGGAAACGCCTCCGAGTGATGCATTTACGGCACCTCGTAAAGCCCGCAGCTCCCCCTCAGGGGATTCTCCCTGTTATTCACCCCTTTGCTAACTCACTAGTGACGTTGCAGTCAGGCGTTTCTACGCGACACAATGATGAGGCACCAACAAAATACTGTTTGTGAAGCAACATAAAGCGATAAAACACAATATTTAATAAAGTTACAATGCCTGATGAGTAATCATAATTTGAGGACAACCTATTGTTATTAAATATATATCAAAAATATTATCCCAATAAATAGTGGTGTAAGATGTCTCATCTCATTCTATTTTCTGAACCGCTTTATCCTCACTAGGGTCGCGAGGGGTGCTGGAGCCTATCCCAGCTGACTTCGGACCAGAGGCGGGGGACACCCTGAATCGGTGGCCAGCCAATCATAAGGCACAAGGACTCAAACAACCACTCACACTCACACTTATACATAGGGTCAATTTAGAGTGTCCAATCAGCCTACTATGCATGTCTTTGGAATTTGGAAGGAAACCGGAGTACCCAGAGAACATCCACGCAGGCCCAGGGAGAAAATGCAAACTCCACACAGGTGGACTGACCTGGATTTGAAACCAGGTCCCCCACTGTGAGGCCTACGGGTTGGTGTAAAATGTGTTCATTGTAATATTTGTCTACATGAAAAAAGTCAGGCTAATAATAATATATGTATTATTTTTTAAAATCCTATGATTGGCTGGCCAACAATTCATGGTGTCCCATGCCTGGTGTCTCTAGTCAGTTGGGATAGGCTCCAAAACAAATCATTAACATACTCCAGTATACGATTCCCTGTCATAGATTGATTGTACTGTCGGAGTAACGACACGTGGTGCAATAGTAAGGAGAGTTCCATTTCCCTCTAAATTCAGGAACCGGGAAGACGCTATCAGTGCTATCCAAGAATAGAGTGGGGTGTCTGAGTGGACTGGACAGCCGGGAGACTCGGGGAGGGTGGATTGTTCCAGAAGCGCGAGCTCCAGGTAGCCCTCCGGCGGACGCCGTGACTCTTATCCAAAAGAGGAGTGGAACTTAGGGTGGATTTTCCCAGATATTTTTCTGAAGCGCAATTTTAGGGTGACCTTTCAGCGGAGGATGTCGCCCTTACTCAAAAATAGAGCGCTCTGTGCGGACTGGATCGCCAGGAACCTCGATGAAGGTGGATTTTTCCAGAAGTGCAAGCTTTCGGCGAACTTACAACGGACATCGTCGCTCTTATCCTAAAATAGAGCTCTCTGAGTGAACTAGATGGCCGGTCGTCGCGAGGTAGCAGAGTTGACGGGGAATTTTCCCAGAATATTTTCAAAGTGTGAGCTCTGGGCGTCCTTGTGACGGACAAGTCGCTCGTGTCTGAAAATAGAGCGTTCTGGCTTGGAACAAACGTTGTCATGACCTGCATACTAAATACACATCTTCAATTCACCATAATTGTAATGCACAGGTCTCTCGTCGTAATTTTTAATTTTAGGATCAAGCAGAGAAGAACTACTGTCAGAAGTAAGAACACTTAAACTAGAACTACTTAAAGTATTTATTCATTCATTATACATTCATTTAATTTTAATAGTAATACATTACTATATTTACGTATGCATACAATTGTGTAATGTTTAATATCTACGCTTCTAAATATTGTTTGGACGCAAAAACTTACGTATGGTAACAATAATACTGTGGGTTAAAATTTCTTTGTACAAAATCTGACTTTAATTTCCACGTGCAGTTAAAACTGCAATTTTACCAGCATGTGATTCTATTAAGCATTTTGGAGGCTGGGTCTATGGCTCAGCTATTTATACTAGCTGATAATGAAAAGGGGCTGTCTTTTGTGTGTGTGTGTGTGCAACACACTGTGTTTCCGTGGAATATTAATGGACTCAGTTTATTATTAAGATTCATTGTGGTTTTCAGATATAAACCTACTACGGCGTCTGTTGCGACTCGCCATTTCTACAGATTTTACTTATGAATGAACAAAAATGACTGTTGCGCTATTTTTGTTGGTGAGAACAGCTCTATTTAGTCAGGTGTTTGCATGCAGCACGTTATCTTATATATTCCTGTCGCAGCAACCTAATGAAATGTCTGCGAAAAGGTGTAAGTGGATTTATGATGACAGAGCATAGTGTCCTCAATGATTCATGCATGGGTGGCACAGAAAGTGGGCTACTGAGACATAAAATATCCACTTCATAGATTAAACTTTCACACCATAGTGGAAGCTGATGCTCATTTCTGAGGAGTCATGAATTGATTGTGTACAACCCATAGTGGTACCTCTACTTAAGAATGTCTCTATTCATGAAATATTGAGGATACAAAAAGCCCCAAAGGATACATTTTGTTCCAAGATACAAATGAATTTAAATTTATGAAATGCAAAATTTCATCTGACAAAATAGAAAGTCTTCTTTTATCCTGCATTATATTTTAAAGGTAGCATGGTATTAGCAGCCCGGCGGTTTGAGTAGTTAGCACATTGGCCTCAAAGCTCTGGGGTACTGGGTTCAAATTCAGGTCGGTTCACCTGTGTGGAGTTTCCCTGTTCTCCCTGGGTCCAATCACACACACACCAAATGGGAATCTATCCGTCACTTTTTATGTATTGGCTTGGTTGGGCAGCAGAGTTGAACCCAGGTGCAGGAAAGCAAAGTGCTGGTGCATAAACTTAAGGTTTAATAGGGAAAAGCCTCTCCAGTCTTTTTTTCATATATCCCTCCTCTACCACACCTGAATCAAATGATGAACTCATCAGCAAGCTGTCCAGAATCTTGATGCTTGAGCTCCATAGCCTGGCCTCTTAACTTCTTGTGAGTGATTATGAGTGACTACAGCTAGTGACTTCTCTGAAGCCATTTAAATAGGGCTCAATGGATGCAAATGCCCACAAACACTACAAAGGGAAAGTCAAAGGAGCTCAGCATGGATCCGAAAAAGCGAATCCTTGACTTGAACAAGTCAGGAAAGTCCCTTGGAGCCATTTCAAAGCAGCTGCAGGTCCCAAGAGCAACAGTGCAAACAATTGTTTGTAAGTATAAAGTGCATGGCACTGTTTTGTTACTGCCACGATCAGGAAGAAAATGCAAGCTATCACCTGCTGCTGAGAGAAAATTGGTATACTTTTATAATTATTAAAGGGTTTTTGGATAGTACTAAAGATCGTGGAACAAATTATTATTATCAAAGGTATATATGATTTGCGCAGAGTTTGAGTGAAGTTTGCATGTTCTACCCGGGCCAACGTGGGTTTTCTTTGGAGACTCCTGTTTCCTCCTACATTCCAAAAACATGCGTTATAGGCTGATTGGACACTCTTAATTGCCTTTAGCTATGAGTGTGAATGTGAATGGTTGTCCGTCTCCTTGTGCTTTGCAATCATCTGGCCACCGGTTCAAGGTATCCCCTGCCTCGTGCAGTGAGTTGGGATAGGCCCCAGGACACGGCGCGACCCTTGTGAGGATAAATCCGTTCAGAAAATGATTGAATGAAACAATATGCTTCTACTTGAGAAAAATCCAATTTACAAAACCACTCATGGAACCAATTAGTTTTCTAAATAGAGGTACCACTGCGTGTATTTTCAAGTATTTATTGGCCTAAAATAGTGATATAATAGGCTAAAATGTAATTAAACCACTTCACATGGATTAAGCTTTGCTGAGATGAACTATACCAAGCAAGAGACCCAGGACATGTTAAAAAGTATAGTAAGATAAACAGGACACAGGTTTATTTTATCGTAGACTTTAATATACTTTTTAATTAAAATAGATTATTGATCATTATTACATATAATGTAGAATACACTTCTATGTATGAAACCTTCACAGATGTGCCATCAACTCAGGCTTCACTACATTTCCCACAATGCAACGTTCCGACGCCGTCCATGCTAGGAACGTTTGAATGCGTGTGGCTGATGTAAATATAGCTACACAGAAAAGCCACCTTGGCGTCATCACTATCTTGTTACGACATTTTTCCGATGCTATATCATTTTTGCTACTGGCACGGCTGAAGTTCCAGCTCCTTTTTACGGGTGAGCTTTCAACATGTTATCGTCTGTTCCCAGTAGGTTGTTTGCGCGAAGGTCGCGAAGCCTGTCACCATGCAAGCGCGTTCTCCAGACTAGTTCGGCTGCGCCTCCTTGTCAGACTATGATAAGAGAGCCACTGGCCGAAAACAATCGCAACCCAATAATATCTACTTCCCGGGTTTCAAGACGAGGGATTTTGGTTGATGACACAGTTGCTAACAGCGCGAACCAAGCATCGCAGTACCATCACCTCGCCCCTAGATGGTTGTCAAGTCTTGAAAACCGCCGGAGCTCTTGGGCTTCGCTGGCCAGTAGAGGGCGCAACAACAACATATTTTGGGAAGAAAGTGGTCAGAGAGCTGGAGGTGAGGGCGAGGGTGCCAGTGGGGGCGCTAGCCCGTTGAAAGTGGCATCGGCCGGGCTGCTATCTGCTGCTGCTGTGGCCTTCTGCCTGAAGAAAGACTCAGATGACAAAGGTACCTTGTCAGATTTTTATATATCCCTAGTATAGAACCCCAAATCACAATAGGTTTTCCCAGGGCCTATTTTTGCTAAGGGCAATGTCGGCGACTGCCCAGGGTGCAATCTATTTGTTTTGTTTTATCACCTTCAATCGCAGTCAATGGGAAAGAAGATTTTTGATCAATTGTCTTATTTTTAAATTTTTGTAATTTTGTCAAATTAAGATAAAAATGCTCAGAATTTTCTTTTATTTTGGAACATCCTCCCTATTTGCTTCTGCATGTAGTGGCTGACTAGGTCACAAGTATGATTTTTTTTTTGTTTAAAATCTTAAGATTTTTATTGACCTTTGGTGATTGGGTGTATAAGAAACATTAAGTGGGCAGGTACTCGCATGATAAATTGCTGTGTGATATCATACTAATTGCAATGCAAAAAATGACTAGAATATAGAAAAGAATATTTCTCTCTTCAGCCTATGGATATATACTGAAGAAATATTTGCATATAGTTGGAGTTTGGCATGGATTTTTCACGCTTTTATAATCATGTCTAAATCACACTTTCCTTAACTCTACTTTTTTTCATATGTATAATTTCTATTCATAAGGTGATGCCCTTTTGGAGGCAGCAAGGACCAACAATCCCGAAGATGTGGCCAGGTAATAAACTCACTTACACACTTAGACACACACGAGACTGTTTTGATTAAAAAAATATTGAAGTACAAATGGTCCTGCATATATATTTTGATGTGGAAGGCTGTATTTTCTTACTTATTGTATAAATATAAATGTTTTTCCTTTAAAAAACAATGTAAAGGTCTTCCACTTTGGTGTATAATGCCAACAGTAGCAATGGGCAAGTTAGTGTGATTATGAAAGCCTGAATGTCAGATTGATGCTTATATATTGGTCAGCAGGTGGTAGTAAAACGCTGCAGTTTATTAGTTTTTAATTTTATCAATTTCCTGCAGTCATTCAATCCTGTGTAATTACCCTTCCAATAACTTAAAAAATCTCATTGTGTACTATGAATTTAAAAAAAAAAAAAGCCAACTTTTGGGAACAGGCAGGGGAAACCCTGAATTGATGGCCGGCCAATCGCAGGGCAGCAATTTTACTCACACTCATTCATACCTAAGGACAATTTAGAGTAATCAACTAGCCTTCCACACATGTATGTGTGAAGTGAAAGGAAACCGGAGTATACCCGGATAAAAATTCATGCATTTCCAAGGAGAACATGCAATCTCCACACAGGAAGGTCCGGACCTGGGATCGAACCCTCGAAATCAGAACTGCGAACCCGGCCCCCTATCCACTCTAGTATATTTAATCAATTTGATTTTTTTCTTAATATATCATAGTTATTGCATATACAGTGTTCCCTCGCTTATCGCGGTTAATGGGGACCGGGACCACCCGCAATAAATGCATTTCCGGAAAGTAGGGATTCCCCTTCAAAAATGCTTAATTTGAATTTAATTCCATTTTTTGAGTCCTAATTGAATGGAATATTGTGAATTTCCTTCATTCACCATGGTTACTAAAATGGCAGCGTGTTTGGTCGCTGTTTTTCATTGCTGTCATTTGCCGTTGGTGTTTTACCCATTACTTTTCACATTTATCTACTACTATTTAACTTTGGCCCCTGTTGTGCCTTCCCTTGTCAATCAAATCAACTCAGAACAGCAAACATCAACAAAAAGAAAGTACACGCTCAAAAACATTGAATGTTTGTTTCACAATTTCCAAATTACACAAGGGAGAAGAACATTAAGGTATTTTATACAGTACTGGCGGCGATTAAATTTACAGCACCTCATATTGCCTTGGGTGTGTGTTCATCTGTGCTTGTCCATTTGCCAGCTTGGGTTACCTGTGCACATGAAACAGATGGTTCAGGTGAGAGTGCAAGCAGACAGATGTGTTAAGTGCTTTGAGGTTTGTCAAAGAATGTTGGGGCGTGCCAGCTCTGAACACCACTGAATGGACAAAAAAACTATTAGACACAGCCATTCCACCAATACGAAGTGAAACTGGAGGAAATTGGAGTGGTACTTTATATTTGATCACCCTTTTGCACATAGAAAGAGTGTGATTAAGGTTTAATTTGACTTTTGAAGAATCCCATTCCCAAACTCAAAATTGTGTGATGTCAGAATGACAATCTTGCACTGCAAAAAAAAAAAAAAAAAAAAATCAAACATTTGTTCTTAGCCCAGATACTGTCAAAGAGGGAAACAGATCCAGCAAATGGAGTGCCGGTCAGACAGGCCATAGTGTTGACTATAAACAAACACTCTGTCTGCCTGTACAATATTAGAGACGACAGATGGCTACACACACTCATTTAGTACGGTGCCACAGAGTCCTTGAGAGCAGACTCTCAGAACAGAACTTAACACACACCTGTTTTACATACAGTCATTGGTTCACCAAATACTTTGACCTAGCATACGGTCTTCTTCAAGACAATCCCAACTCTGGTGCTTGTTGTCTGATTTTAAAATGAATTGTTAAGTTATTTTTCTCTATCCTCCCAGACTGTTGCAGGAAGGGGTGGATCCAAATCACCGCCATCGTCTTGGTTGGACCCCTCTTATGGTGGCTGCTATTAACCGTCAGCACAGGTGAGTATTTTGGACTCAAATATTTTAACAGTAACAAAATTCATTCATAAATGATTACAGCTTATTAACTTTTCTGAGCAACAACCAGAAAAACTGGCCACATCATAAAACAAACTAACTATAAAGACAAAAGCTTTGGCTATCACAAATTTAACGTTTTTGACATTTTTCATACCGTTACTTGTCTCTGAAAAAGTTAACCACTGTGAAATTATTCACAATGTTAAATCTCCTGTAAACTCAAAGCAAAAATGTTGGGTTGGCTGAAAGTAAAGATTCTTGTTAACAAGCCTTACGAATTTGAATAATAAAAATAAATGAAAATTGTCAGTGTATATTTAACATGGCTTTAAAATGGATCAAAATAGCTTTCCATGTCATTGCTATTCCAGAGCTGCCAACCTCCGTCAACCCCATTTCTGGAGTCCCCTTGTCCCATTTCCGAAGTATTTCCGGAGTGAATGCAATTCGAGCAAAATTCATATAAAATGTAAAAAAAATAAGCGTAGGACAATTTTAATCTAACTGGTATTATCATGTTTTCACATGAATTTAATAAGTTTTTTTCAAACTATTGAAAAAGTACACCATAATGAAAATAAGTTTATCTTTGTGTTTGGGTCCTTCCACATGTATTTTACAGTCATTAATTCCACCATGTGTCACACTGTAGTCGCTCGTGTTCTGCAATGTGCAAATGTCGGTCCTTTTGGTGACGGCTTCAACATGGGATATTTCGTAGAATATATACCCATAGAATTCTGTGAGTGTCTGGATTTCTTAAAAGTTTCATCCAAATTGCAGTTGAATCAAGATGGCGGAAACTGCAGCGATGCTGTAAATTTTGAGTCATTTGCTACTTTTCCGAAAGGCTTGCTTCCCCCCAAAAATATGTAAGTGAACATTTTTGGGATTTTCGGAGTTTTGGCAGGTCTTCCAGAGTGCCGAGGTTTGAGTTGCATTTTCGCAATAACCCCTGAAATTCTGGAGTCGTTGGCAGCCCTGCTATTCTATAGAGATGTCAATGCCGACTGTCCATCATACTACTGGCACTTGTTAGCTTTCATACTAATGCATTTCACATGTTTCCTCTGTCAACACAATCAGGCATGATTGAACTTCTGCACTTCTAAATCAATGTTATTGTAAAAAACTTTTATGGGGTTTTTAATGCGGTACGACAGCGCATCACTTTCACAAACGGTGCATACAAGTTGTTTCAATAGGTAAAATCTGTAAAGAGGTCCCTATTTTGTGGCTCTCTTTTTATTTCCTGATTTTACGGTAGTTTAGATAACATCATCATGTTGTTGAGTGCACTGTGGAATCCAGGAAATTAGCATATTCAGGGAATTGTGTTTTTAGTCCTTGCTAATTTGCAAAACCGACTGACATGTATAGTGGTAGGGGCAGGCTATAAAGCAGTGATGACACTGTGCTTGGGCTTATGACGACAACAATTTGCATTTTGAATGCGCCGAGAAGAAAAACTAACAAAAATCAGACCATAAGAGTTTCTGCCTATAACTCAAAGATACATCACATACTTCTTCTCTGCCTTTGCCCCTGTTTTCACCACATCTTTTCAAACAGATTTCATGTACATATTTACAAGAAAGTTATCAATTACCTTAAGGCACGTACTAATAAAAACAAGTAACACATAAACAAAAATCCTTAGTTGTCTGAAGTAGGATGATGTCTCAAGTGATAATCCGACATGTTTTTCGATACTTGGTGACATCACACAGCAGCGAACAGCAAAACTTGACATTTTCTACAACGTAAAATTTAGATCCTCACAGTTAACCGATAGGTAAATCACAGAAAAAAAATCTCCCCTGCTCGGATACACTAACTTTAATTTACGAGCAAGCGTATTCTTGCTCTTAGTATAAGGCTACAGTATGTGTTTAATATTATTATTATTTTACGTGGTAAAACCTGTCATATAAATTCAAGTTAAGGGTACAATGTGGAGAAACAAAGAATCCTCCAGAAAGTCTACTACCATTCACTTCTTGGTGTCCAATGTCGGAATCATGCAGCTGTCTGTCTGTATGACTTATTATGTGTCATGTCAATGCTTGCATTGGTACAGCAGGTTTTTAAAAGTGCAACTTTCAGAGTAACAGAAGGTCTTTACCCGGTCCTCCGTCTCCCGGTCCAACAAATTAAATTAGCCTGCTGGCCCCCAGAACACACACAACACAGAGAGGGGCCGAGGTTAAGACCGGGCCAAATCCAATTTCAGTAGCCCCCCTCCATTTCCATCAGGAGTCTCTGGTCATTTATTTGTTCCCCGATTCCACCTGCTTGGGTGAAAAATAATGTCTAATTCAAATGTGAAAATATCTTGAAATAAGTGCTTACAGGCAGTTGCCAATTTTTACATTATATTTTTCTCTGTGTTGGATTACTGTTTTTCTGCATTTGCTATTGCTGTGTTTAAATATTCATCAGCAGTTACTTTTGCATACATGATGTTCAACGTAGGAATTGCATACTATTACTTCAATAATACAACATGTAAGCATGTTGAACGATGGCTACTATCTGTGATGTGTTAATGATGCGGTGTGTCTCCCAGTGTGTCTGTCAACTGTTTTTTGGTTACAAATTTGATGTTTATGTCTGTATTTGGGCTTGGATGTGTGTCACAGTGTGCGTTATGAGTGCTATAACTCAACTGAGAGGTGACACTCGTCCCTTTTTAATCCCATCCTCCTACCCCCCAGTGAGCCGTCACTGCTGCAGGGAAGACGGAGCTTTGCTTCCCGCACATCCCTCACACATCGCTCGTGCTCGAGACGCACACATACACTAGTTTCAGTAAGTGTTTGTGTTAATGCACAACATGCCATGAAGAGTTCGTACCCAATATTTACAGACCAACTGCCTATTTATTACTCAGTCCCACACACAACTTTATTTGCAGCTGTTAAGTGAAAAGCCAGTGAACATAACTCAGGACTAAGGTCTTGCCTGTAGTCATTTTGGACTGGCAATATAATTACTGCAGCAGTCCATCACATAATGTGGAGAAAAATTGTTGACATAGTACATCGCCAAAACAATAATGAATTATGTATCATCATACATTCCATCTATTGTTGCTATTGTTAAATTTGAACCCAGTTTCTTAGAAATACCCCGTTACTCAACTCTGCTCTTTTTGATACTTAAACCAATGTGGCGTGGTAGCAACTAAGTGCCTGTAAAATATCAAATCAAGGGTTTGATAAATTACCACATTACACAAACATAGTATGTGGTACATAATAAATATAACAGATTTACTCATTAATAGCATAATTATTTTTTGACCTGCCTTTTTAATAACTTTCCTTTTTCATCTAATGATTAAAATATACTAATTTGTGCCACATCCTTCATATCCTTCTGATGTGAAATGGCCAAAATGTGAATGCAAGATTTTTCTTTATAACCCAGAAACCTTCACATTGTGTTGAAATTTGTATCAACCTAGAACTAACCTTTATCTACACAAGCAGGGGGGGGGGGGGGGGGGGGCGGCTTTGCTTGTTTAGAACCAAAAGACAATTGTTGCGCTGTTAAAAAATATATATATTTTGAAAAATGTGTTTAACAGATAAAAGATTGAGTTTACACACTTAGAGAAGGTGAAGAAATTTAATCACTTGTCTATTAGGATCCATCAACCATTTCTTGCCACCAAAAAAATATGCAACTCTCTACGTTGCAGGGTTTGGACAAAGTAGTAGTAGTTAAGAAGTAGGCGTCCAAATTTTGCTGCTGTAAGGTATTGCAATCGTGTCTAAAGGCAAGCAAAAGTGTGTGTGTTGTGTGGAGCATTTTGTTGGGATGAAAGGTCAGACATTCAGTGGGTGGGCATGGGTTTACTTCGCTTTGATGTAAGGCTAAATTTGTGAGGCACAGGGCCTGCCCAATGTTTACACTCTTTAACACACAATACGCATCTCAATCACTCTTCTGTGCTTCCATGACTCCTTCGCCGTATTCACGTGCACAATAAGCGCTTAGCCGGGTGTAAAGCCTGTTGATCGTGGTGACCTGTCTCTCGAGTGCCTCAATGGAAGGAGCAGGAAGAGTAGCAAAAGTGTGGGAGGATGGAATAAGAAAGTAACTGTTTTGATCTGTAAAACATTCTTTTAGTCATAAAAATTCAAACATTGACCCATTTCTTGACTTTATAATGCCAAACACTAGCAGGGTGGATTTAAAATGAAAGAAGTGGTTTCACTGTGGCCTTTTACTTTAGTTGGAGTGTATTTACATCCATAGTTGTATTGCAAAATGTGTGTTCTGTGAGATAAAAGTTTTGGGAGTTTATTTGAATCCTAATATTTGTGCTTGGAATTTATTGCTTCCAGCTTTCACCATAAAATCTAAAGAGGTGTTACTGTCATTGAAGAAAATCAAATTTAGCCTGAAAAATCTAGACAAACTAATTGGATAGATTGCAAAACATTGGCTTTGGTCAGTTGCCTGTTTGGAGCATTCTTGGGAAGAATCCATTTTCCCTAACCAAAGAACCGCTAAAACTACCAAAAAAAAACATGATTGATGATTCCAAAATTCTTTGATAGTCAGATGAAGAACATTCTTTGGGAAGCAAGAAATATATAAAAGTTACGAGGGGAACCATTTGCCTGCCTCAAAAGCAGGGTTGTCAGAAAAGGCAACATCTAAAAAGCCTTCAAAGTTCTTCAACATTCTATGGAGAAATGTCAATTTGTATCGTAATGATGGGAGTACAATATTGTTCAGATATAAAGAAACTGCTCATTATATTAACCATATCAAGTATGGAGCATGATAGAAGGATGTTTGACTGCCAAAGGAACAAGGTCCTTTGTTATTGAAGATGTTACTGTGTTACTGATGTTACAGGATGAATTCCAAAGTGTCAAGGGACATTTTAAAAAGCCTAAATCTTCATAATTTATTGATCAATTCTTGAGATTGGCAATGACCTTACATTGTAAAAGCAAAGCAAAGTAAGGGAAGAAGTAAAATGTTATGAAATAGCCAAGTCAGTCAGTTAACAGTCACTCTCTGAAGATTAATTCAAGTTTATGGTTGAATTCGTAAGGTGCTTAGGTGATATCTTACTGCCATGTTGATGGATCTTCTGAAGTTGGAAGCTCATTGTTCTTAAGGTTGTAGATGCACACTTCTAGGTTGTTTTGGACGAATGACCACTAAAAGGAGGTCATTGGACCCAAGTACAAAAATTGTCATTTTAAATCTTATCGCTTTAGTTCAAACTGATGAGGCTCTCCTCTTGGCATTCAGTTGACCTCAGGTGTACACCAAGTGAGGCAGGGTCAAGTGAGATCCAGCGTCTAGGCCAGGTGGTCAGAGACATGGATGGTCAGTTCGACTCAAGTGTCTATTATGATGCGTGTGAGACGGAAGTGTCTGCTTCCTGTCTTCCCTTCGGGGCAAGGGAAACAAAGAACAGTTACATGTTGACACCCCAAACCCTGAAGTTGCAATATCCCAACCTTAGCACCAACGTTTATGGTCACACACTCGCAGCCTGTGTTCCATGCTCAGACACAAAAGTTGTTCCATACCGGATACAGACGTACAGCAATAAAAAGATTCCAAACCTTACTGGGCGCTTCAGTTTTGACGAACAATAGTGGACTTAACGGTAGATGAAATTGGCGGAGAACTTATGTGAGCTAAGCCATCCCACAAGACCTTACACAGTCAAATATATTTTTATTTCAACTAAAACAAAAGAAACAAAGCCTTTAAAGCTGAGAAAAACAAAGATATGAACTAGGGATCAGACTAGTGTACCGCTTTATTCATGGTCATGAGGGGTGCTGTAGCCTATCCCAGCTAACTGCGGGCACGAAGCACCCTTCGGTTGCCAGCCAATTGCAGGGCACAAGGAGACAGATAACTATTCATGCTCACACTCATGCATAAGGGCAATTTATATTGTTCCGCCAGCCTACCATGCATGTTGGTAGAATGTGAACTGACCTGGATTTGAACACAGGCCCCCAGAACTGTGAGACCAGCGCAATAACCACTCATTCCCCGCGCCACCCAAATTTGATGAATGCAGAAAGAATTCTCGGGCCGACCTATGGTTTCATAAAAGCAACAGAAGGTTCCTTCTTAATCATAACTATGAGATATATTTCACTGCCATGAGTGTGTGTGTATGTATATGTGTATATATGTGTGTGTATATGTGCATATATACATATATAAATATATACACATATATACACATATATACATGATATATACACATATACACATATACATATACACACATATATACACATATATACACACATATACACATATATCCACACATATATACATATATACACATATATACATATATATACACATATATACATATATGCATACACATGCCCGAAAAATCTGGCAGTTCAAAGACAACATCATATGTCTTATAGTTACAATTAAGAAGGAATATATAAACAATGCTGGCGGTGGTCAGACTGGGGGAATAGAAAACACAAGTTGCATGTGAGTTTTCGTCAGTGGCCACGCCAAACTTAAGAGTGACTTATAGCCCGGAACATAAGGTAATAATGAGATAATTGGATGTGCCTAATTTTAAATGTTTTGTTGGAAAACAGAATTTAACTTAATTAACCTCTACAAGTCTTGGTTAGGCCTCAAATTAGTGCTACAACTCCTCCCAAATATAGTTAGCCACTTGATCATCAGTTAATTAGTAAAACTACACAAACTCTTTTCAAAAGCTCGTTAGTTTTGGCACCATCCTTCTGATAATTAAATCTCTTTCTTTCATCTTTTAGCTGCATGTCCATCCTTTCATCCGTTGCCCCTCTTCTTACTCCTCCACAGTTTTCCGCTCTTTATCCTTGCCTGTTTACCTTACTGATACTATTAAACCTTTTCACACCAGCTCATTTCTTTGCACAGGCCTGCCTAGCCTCGTGTGACCAGACCCAGTAAGTTGGTGTCTCTGAGGGTGCATCCGTGTGTTTGTAGAAGTGCTTGCAAGGGTGAGAGCGGAGCGTTACATGGGTCATGGCCCTCCCTCACAGTCGATACAGTAACAAAAGGGGACCCCCCGATAGTCTTTTATACCTCCTCAGCAAAGTCAGACACAAAGATTTGGCCTGGCGATTCTCACCCTTTTTCCCCACATATGCTCAATCTGTCACTGGATGGTTCACTTTTTGAAGCATGGACAAAGTGATATAGTGTGGAATCTCCAAGGTTGAACACCAGCAGTTCCTGGGTGCACTCCATTACACACACAGCAAAAACTAAACCACTTGCAAGAATTGTTTATAGCTAGCAATTCATAGTTAAAGGACAAACGTACTTAAATTAAACACATTCTACATAGAATCTAGAATCCAAACACAATTCAGTGACCAGAGCACCTTACTCTACTGAAGAGTTACGGCTTATATAAGAGACTGGTTTTAACACCTGTTTTTGTTACCATGATTATAGATAGACTCTAAAATTAGACATTTGACAGCTACAGACCATGATTACCTGTATTGGTCTGTCTAACAACTTGCTTGACTGCACACTGCATGTGCAAATACATTCAATTATATAATTTTAAAAGGAAAAACACATTTACAACTTCGCACAATTGAAAATTTAAATGTTTTTGTTGGTTTTCTATAAGGACATTGACGTCTATGAAAGTACGATAAACCCTCACTGTTAGAATGTGAGGCATCCCTACACTTTTTCACTGATAACGTGCCCCAATCGGACAAAATTGTCCCTTCCATTTTTCTAGGCCGAATCTAGTCTCTGCAATCACCTGAAATACACTAGCAAACATTAGTCCCTATCTGTCCAGTTGCTTTGACACAGTTCATGATGCAATTTGTCATGCTCGCAAGCTATTCACGTAGTGCCCTTTAGCTCTTGGTTAGACTCACTAGCGTACGAACAATAGTTTGTTGCTTATTTTGAGCTTTCTCTGTCTTTTGTAGTTATTGTTTCAACTCATTGGCTATTTATCCATATTGAAAGTCAATGCCACCATCACTCATGTTTGTGTGTGTAGACAGAACAATGCCACCTGGAATGTTTGTTACGTCACAGTTAGTGGTGTTGCCGAGGTAGGGACCATTGAAGGACAACACATCTACAAACCATATGGTGCCGGAAACCGATCCGACCCTTTGCCCCCTCTATATACTATTATGTATATATGACGAGGCAGACTAGTGTCTAGCGCTCACTCGGCTGTATCCGCCATAACGAGACAGATGAGGTGAACCGAGGAAAGAGTCAAGGCCAATGTTCTTGTCTTTATATTTTATGTCTTTGTGTCTGTCTTGAATGAGTGTAGTAGGCTTTTTTTCCATATTCATGTGCTCGGTTCGATTGCCATCAATAGAACAGCATGGGTGGGATTGCAGCAACCCATCGAACACCTCAACATTTTCTTTTCCTGTGCAACAGTTTTTACTATGTTACGGTAGTATTTTAAATCCCAATAATCAGGTGTGGGTTTTATGGTGTGAATGTTATGTTAATGTCCTTTATACATGTTCTTCATGTTTTTATTAGTATATGGAACTGCATGGAAGAATGTGCATGACAACCCCAATGGTCTTCAACAGTGTCTTCAAAAAATAATTTATATCATTGTTAATATTGACAGACTAATTCTTTGAAATAATATATAATTGGTGACGGAAATGTTCACACAAAGATCAATTTAATTGTAATTATATTTAAAACTTTAAAATATAATATATATTTTATATATATGTGATGTAGGTATAGGTATATCGACTATAGATTATATATAAAATAAGTTCAATCGAAATAAATAACTTTTTTTATTTGCCTTTAAATATTGTCCACTGAAGCTCCCTTTTCACTACCACTAGTAATTCAAAAACTAAGATCGTAGTAAAAACAGGTAATGAAAAATGCAGAATTTGGAAAAATAATAAAACAATCACATTTTACAATATATTGCAAAAGTGGAATGGAAACATTTTTTAAATTTATATGACATAGGATGTGATGTACCCAGTCACATGACCCACCCAAATGCAAGAGGTTGGTAACCATGGATCTTCCTTAAGCAAAATCCCGCAGGATGAAACTTGAAAAAGCTTTTACAAAAACGTCTTCAAATGAAACTTATTTTATTATCCCTGAACTCTTAAAAGATTGCTTTTATTTTGCAAAAATGTAATGGAAACAAAGTTATTGAGACAGATTTTAGGTGCATCGATTATTTTAAGATTTGCATCTTCTTTTTGAAAAATAGTCTATTTATAATTTTGGGAGGGATTTAATAAGCAATTAACTTTAAAGGTATTTATTTTCATTAACAGGATAAATAAATGGATCTGAAATACAATAATATCATATTTATTGTTCTTTGAGTAAATGTGTCTTCTAGAATGCACAACCATGGGCAAATAAACCACAAAGACATATGTAGCAAAGTTTATCTTTTAAATGTTTTCTACATTAATTTGACAAAATTTTATCAGACAAGTATCGCGTGAACATAAAACTGAAATTTGTGAATTATTATTATAGTACATAAAGGAACTATGCTTTACATATTGAGTTTTTGCTGTTTTTCAGTGTGGTGAAGGTTCTTCTTGAAGCTGGTGCTGATCCAAACGCTGGAGATCATTTCAACAACGTTTATGACACCTCAAGGGAGATAGGCATCCACTCGCTAGAAGGTAAAAAAAAAGTATAATGTTCAATTTTATATGACTGTGGTATTACCATGTACATTTATGTCTTGCAAATGTAGCCATAGATATTAAGCAACATTTGGATTTACATAAAGATTAGCATATATGCAAGTTGTATTTCTTGTGTATGATTCCTTGTATATGTTCTTTAATAAGTGCACGTGTTATTTGTTTTTCTCCTGAGCTGCAAACACAAGCACACACACATATGGGCAGGGTGGCACTGACATACACTTGGTCCCCTCCCCAGCCTGTGTTGGGTTTCTGCAGACATATTTATATGGGATATGTATATTGCAGACATTTATATGGCTGTCAGGTTTGAGTCCACGCGGGGCCAGCACAGCGTGGGGAAGCGTTTCCCAGATGCACGCTGATGGATGGGCTAGGGGGGCCTGTGCGACGCTTTATTGGGTTAGCTATGATTATCCTGCCCTGCCCCTCTCTCTTTCTCTCTCCCTCTCTTTCTCTGTCTCTCTTTTCTCATACACACACACACTGCAGAGAAGAATTGTTGTCGAGAGTGGGATGCAGGAAGAGGAAGACTGATGAAGGACAAGAGGAAGGGACAAAGTTGGGGAGTATCCATGGTTGAACTAAAGTTGAGATGGAGAAGATGCAGTGAAGAGGGAAGGATTGATGGAGATGGCTGGCATGATGAGGGAGAGGAAGTCAGGAAATGGATGAGACAAAATTATTGAGATAGAGGTTGTGGGTGGGGGAGGAAGATGAGTGTGCATGTGGTGAAAGTAATTGATGGATGCCAAGGAAGGAGGTGGAAAAATAAAGCAGGATGATTGAGTGTCTAAGATGAAGCAGAGAAATCAGTATCTGTTGTTGGTGAGGAGACCACAAAATGTACCTCCTGTTGTCACGGTCATTTTAAGCCAGTGGGACAACATTTCAGAAATTGAAAAACTCCAAAGCGAGAACCAAGAAAGTCAATTTTGTTGTTGAGAGTGTTGCTGTCATTACTGCACATGCTGGCAATTTATCTATGAGCAGGAATTGATTACTTTTCAAAGAGTTATTTTAGATTGATAAGATCCAAGCTAGTCTTCTTATTAGTTTTTCGTCAAAACTATTCTAAACTTGCAATTTCAGATATAATGTAATGTTGGGCTTTCTTTCCCTTTCTACAGTCTTAGTGTCTAGAGAGGATGAGTTCAGCAGCAGGTTGAGCAGCAGGGCTGGTTTCCGTGGCTGTTCAGCACTTCACTACGCCACACTGTCAGATGACCCACGCACTGTCCGCATGCTGCTCGAGTTTGGTATGTCACAGCTACAAATATTAGGAGTACATTGAATTGTATAACATGTAACACAATGTAAAAGGGAAGGGGGGGTCATCATATTTATGTGCCACTATTACAGCTTCCCAACTAGGCCTGGGAAATATGACAAAAATGGTTATTACGATAAAAAAATGCATATATATATATATATCAGTTGATGTCATTAATGATCACGATGCCAATCACAGTTTTTCTTTTATATTTGAAGCTTCAAACTTCTGCGAAGAAGTACATTACTTTCCTCGTTATACAATTACAACAGTAACTACGTTATTTACTTCATAAGAAAAGAGAATATAAAATAATATGATTTTTAAAAGTATTTTTGTTGTTCTGTTGTGCAACAAAGATAAGACAACTCCCTTCTTAAATGACAAAACGTAATGGATATTAAAACCCTGCTGTGCAATAAATGATGAACGAAGGATGCTAAATATGAAATACATAAAATAATCAACTGAAGACATCATTGGCAAGAAGACTGTTTTCAGCCTCCCACAAAGAAACAGTAAATTTATCACACGCGCCCATTTAATTTATATATTTTTTAAGTTGGATGAACTTAACCCATTTAGATTAGAACTTAACAAGTTTTTGATTTTTGCAACATTTTCATAACAGTTGCATAAGATGGGAAGACTTCTTGATATCAAGAAAAGAATTACAGACTGGCCTCAAATGAGGACAAAATGCTAAAATGGGTTAAGCAACACTTTGATAAGGCTGCTATTTTTGCACATGTATTCAAGAGGCATTTAAAAAGAAAGGAAATGACAGGGAGACTTCACTTGGACTTTTTGGTGGGTCACCTCGGTGTTGTCCTGCATTTCATAATTGCTCATTTAGGCTGTGTAATAGTCCTTTTGCTTTCTTGCTCTTTGTTAGCCGGTCTACCACTAACCATGCTAAAAATAGCTGTTTGTTTCTTACCATTTTCTTCATCTACTGAATGTTGGTCTGGCACTAGCATTCACGTCGCATTAGCACACCCATTCTTTGCGGTGTTTGGGTGGTGTATTTGCAATTTAAATTTATCGAAAAATTCTATTATTTTTGCTGACTAAAATGGTTTGACGATAATTATCGTTATCGTCCAGGTCTAATCCCAACAGTTGTTTCAACACCATCACCCAGTAACTTCACCACTTCGAAGCTTCAGTAGATTACGTTTTTTAAAATAGGTATCCAAATAAAAATTGGTTATGAAAAATGTAAAAATTCTAACTCTAACCCCGAAACTCACAAGCATTAGACGGGATGAAAATGGCAAAAGTCAGGTCACCGCTTCTTCTTCAGTGCTGAATTGGGTGGCACTCAGCGTCGAAACAGAAATGATATTTCACCATAGAAGAGTATCACGCCGGATGATATTAAAGGCATAAAAGGACAACGCACCAAAACTGATGAGGGCAGTTTACAACAATAGGTCCAGGACATTGATGGAACATGGTCAGAGCCATTGAATTTGGCAATTGTCTTGACAGTGTCGTGTCCTTGTACAAAAGTATATTTGTACAAGAAAAGAAATGGCAGTTGCCATCGTCCTTGTGTGATAAAAACAAGCTTTCATCGTGAAATTAGCCCTGAATGATTGAAATGTGGATATACTACTCTTTTTGTGACAAACTCTATGGAGATTTGTGTCAGGGCCGATCGCACTACACTGAAAGATTATCTGTGTTTCATCAATGCTTGAATGAAACTACCAATGAATTTCCTCCTTAGAATGAGAACTTGACCTAACCCAACAACTGATCAAAAGTAACTTCCAATTGTTAAATCTCAACCAGGACACTCTCACAAATGGATGTCATTTAAAATATTAGTCGATTAGTGGGTTCAATAACTTGTGCGTTTTGCTTTTCTGCTTAATTTGAGAAAAGAGCCAATGCAGTTAAAAGAAATACTTTTTAACTTGCATTACATTTTTTTTTGTTCAACTTGAACAAACTTGAGTAAACATTCTTTAAATTATACTTCATTTATTTTCTCTCCATTCTATTTTAGAAGTTTGTCAGTTTTAATTCATTTCAGATATTGTATCCGCATCCTACAAACATTGTCAATGTACCACCACTTACCCGCGTATGTTCGTGAGTAATACAAAGCTCATTTGAAATTGATCACTTGTTAATACTACGTTCTTTTTCACGCCCGTCACACTCGCACCTGTCGTTGACACACACACATACATTCATAGACCCTGGAGGCAAAATATCCCCCTCAGTTTCCAGGCGAGGAGCTCTTAAACAAGCCAGGCCTAGTTGAACTATGACCTCTGTATAGAACATGCCCTTGGGGTAACACCACACTCACAGGAAGTGTGTCTTTTGTGTGTGTGTGAAGGCACAAAATGTCTTTGTGCACCCAACTCTCCATTTTAGGGATGTAAATGTGTGTGTATTCATGAGATTTTATTAATTTAGCAGCTAAATATTTGTGGTTATGTTTCCTTTTACTGCCTGTAACACTTTTTCCCCCTCAAATAACGTCACTACACCATCACAATTATTAATATCTTGTTTATCGTCATGATGGATGGTGCATTCAAATCCGCCCGTCCAATCTCACCCCTACCCCTGCGAACACACTTAAACAAATCACCCTGTGTAACTCGATCAGATAGATGCATTCCCTTAGAAGCATTTTTGAATTGGAAAAAAAAAGTTAAGAACTTTCACAATGCCAAGACATTTGTTTTGGATGCAATTAGATTAAGGCAAAGTGGGTCTTACTTTGCAGTGAACCCACCATTGCTTAGTTGGCGCCACTATCATGACCAATAAATATCTTGACATCGCTTGTTGCTATAAGCACTGTACTGCCCATTTTTCGTTTTTTTTAAAAGACCTTGTAAAGTGAATTTGGTTTTTAAATGTGTTATATATTTTCAAAGAACATTGCTAATAGTACCAGAACTTAGAACTCTGTAAGAACTATGTATGGAGTGATTTAAAATTTTGCCTTCAAATTTCTTAAAAACGTAACCTTCACTATTCTGGTTTCTGATCCAGTACAGATTCAGGAATGATAGCTAAGAAACGGTCAACTGCTTTATTAGCTCACCTTCGAGATAGATAAACTTCAGGGGTGCATATGGAATCCAATTGGTGTGGAAAAAAAACTTTATGGCATCAAACAATTTGCAGCCAACAATTAAGAGAGTTCAAGATGGCGGCGCGCTCGGGCGCAGCGGCTCATTGCTCTCCAGTTCGTTGGTTGAAAGGCAAGACACCCAATTTCACAACTTACTACGGACTGACTGTCGATATCCCTAAGAACATCCGGAGACCTCCAGGATCTCCGAGGATATCCAACCCCCCCAAAGTACGCCGTAGACGGCGAAGAGAAAGGAGGCAGGGGAGCGGATGTCGGGCGGCCATTGCGGTTGGGCTACGACAACAACCACTCCGAGCCCCGCTTCCTAGTATCTTTTTGACAAACGCCCGATCCATTGCCCACAATTTTTGGCGTGGATCTGCCTTCTACAGGCGAACTGAGGGAGGGTAAGTAAGAAGACAGTGAGAGGTAAGTGATACATTTTATTCTTGTTAGCATCGGTGAGGCAACAAGAGGTGATGCGATGTTTCCATCGTGGCGGAGTGCTAACAAGTCTGAATATGTCAGTTAAGGGGTCTTGCCTGGGATGGCGGACCAGTGGAGAAGCACTATACAATTTCGTCATACGCAGCTGAGGGTATGATGACTACTAGGCTTTTTGTCAAGTCAATGATGACGACAATGCCTATGTCTGATTTTTTTTTTTTTTTTAAGACTAATAAAAATAATGTAACTCAAGCTAATGGTCATCTGAAAGTAAAAATTAACACTTGCAATGTTTACAATTATTGTTTTATACGTTCTCTCTGCCTTGACTTTTACTCTTCATTCCAAACTTTCTGGCTTGCACCACCCGCCTTTCTGCCGGTAAAACAGATTTTGCTCACCTCCTGTTTTCTCATACATTCAGGCTTTGCGTTTACAATTTTTAACACATATATCACAGGTTAGCAGGCTTTATTTGAAGTGCATCCTCAGACGTTAAGTTTGTATGCCTCGGAAGTTGCTAAAGGGCTTGCTGCTGTTTGTTGCAATATCTAAAAAAAAAAAAAAAAAAAACATCTCCTTGTTTTGTCCTTGTCAGTATTATGATAGGATGTCTTGGTTGTAAGATATTGGACACAACCAAATGTTTAATTAAAAAAGCATAAGAAATTGAGGCCAAAATTGGAAACTCATAATTCATTCTCTAAACCGCTTATCCTCAGGGACGCAGGGAGTGCTGGAGCCTATCCCAGCTAACTTTGGGCACGAAATGGGGGGCACCCCGAATTGATGTTCAGCCAATCGCCTGGGATCGAACCCAGAACTGTGAGGCTGATGTGTTAACCACTCGCCCACCTGAACACCCTAAATATTTTATTTGTATTATATTTAATTAAGATTTTTTAATGAATTCAGAATGCTCTGAATTACTCAAATATTTTCTGTATTTGATATTTATTTGGTGCTGAAATTTCAACAATATACAACATAAAATAAGACACACAAATGTTTAACTTGAACTCGAGTAAAAAATATGTTCAAAATATTTCTAAAAATACCTTTACAATTATACTTTTATTTTGACTAATTGGAGTTCCTTTCATTTGTTTTCTGGATAATAATGGAAGGGTTCATTTTGAAACTAGGCAATTATTTTAACGCACACTGTATTTGTGCATGAAGTGAAGGCAAACAGAAAGAAGAGATGATCTCATCCTATCATCTCAGAATTTGAGCAAAATAAAAGTTTAGAAAGTTGGAAAGATGACCTGATAGTCCCCTTTTTAGCTGCTGAAAAGGTTTATTTCAATCCATCCGTTTAGAAATTGGACAGTAAAAAAATGGTTATCCAGACTAGCAAGCTGCAAATAAGAAACTTTCAAGTTTCCATTCTTGCTTATACTTGAAATAAGGAAATGTTTTTGGGGTGTTTTTAGGGTTTGTTAAAGTTCATACATTTTTGACTGACTGTTGAGCCTACAATGACCTGATGGGTTAGCTTCGTACCACTTTAGGCTTTTAGCAGTAGTATTTATGCAGCTCAAACATGGAGGAATGTGTAGGCATAAGGGAGTAGCTTGATATAGTGGCATTTGATTGACAGTTGACAACTGACAGGAGCTTGGTTTCACCAAAAAATGAACCAGATTTTTTTTCCGTTATGATTATAATGCTTAAAATCCATGCTGTTTTTTTATGTTTGCAACAACACATTAACACTGCTTTGTGTCAAATTCCAATATTTATTTCAACTTAGAAAGCAAGTTTTATCATCTTTCTTTCCTCACTCCCCTCGTTGTCATACCATCACACGCCAAATAAAGTTAGAAAATCACAGCTTCGGGACATTTCTGTGTGTGTGCCATCATGCACTGTATGTATACTTTGTGTGTGTCCTATACCTTTTTTATTTCCCCTGTGTTAGTGTGAGTTCACCCTACCCTTGTAGCCTTGGGTTTGCTCTTTTGGCCTTAGCCGGCCCTGCACTTACATCTCCATCCATCACGGTCTCCTGGCTTCAGCCTCAGGCCCCCCGCACCCCACAAGTCCATCTCCCTACCTGCAGAGGCTCTTAGATGTTCCCCAGGCTCCACATCAGTCCTGTGGCCATGAGGCACTTCTTAATCGGCCAAAGCAGGCACACGTGCCCAGAAACACACACACCAATGCATGCACAAAGACCAGCAGGGGCTCTCTCCTGCCAGCTGCTGTGAAAGAGAAGGCGGAGGAAATGGGAAAGGGGTAGGCCCCCCTAATAGGCATAACTAAAGCACTCCTAATGAAGGGATCCTGTGTATGCAAGTGTGTGTGTTTGACTGTATAGCTGCAGTGCACTCGTATGTGTCGTTAGTGTTGATTCAGTTATAAAGTGCTATGGCCCAGAGCGTTGTCCTGATATTAAAGCACTAAATGATGCTATTTATTATGTTGTGGGTGTGTGCGCAAACGCGTGTGTGCCTTTTGGTGTGAATGCGCACCCACTTTATTGCTTTCCTCCCTCATGTTTTGGGTGAGTTGTGCCAGGGTATTATTGTTAAAATCAATAGACTCATGAGCAGGTCACAATTTTTAGGGCTTTATCGATGTCATTATTAGTCTCTGTGTTTGATGCTCTGACAAATAGGACTGTGCGCCATCTGTATTGATTGTGCACACTGAGAATGTTTGAGTCTTGCTTACTCATCTGATTACTACTGCTGCCCCATGTGCTTTGGTGTACTATTAATTGGGAATTTTACTTAAGCATGTCATCTAGGTCTGTACCTTTTCTAATTAGCGTATGATCGTCTACTAAACATGTTTTTGATAACGTTCTTACTAAGCATTTAACCCAGTTTTGTAGTCTACTTTTTATGTGGGTAAATAACTGATTTAAATTGATTTGAATTGTAATAAAGGTATGAGAATGTATTCATTTTCTACACCACTTATCCTCACAAGGGTCTCAGCAGTGCTGGAGACTCTCCCAGCAAAGTATGGGCACCAGACGTGGGGCCAGCAGGTATTACAATATAATTTTTTAAATTGAGCCTTTTGGGATAAAAAAAAAATATTCTGGTATAATCCATTCTACAAGTCTTACAAGCTATTTACTGTTAGACTATCCCAAAATGGAAATCGGGTCGACCAAACCGCAAACTATATGATGGCCCTACAAATTTACACAGCACTTTATAAACAAACCAACGATTTACTGACGACATGAATTTCAGTTTCGATTTTTCAGTTTCATCTCCTAAATCCGAAGATATTTGGTTTCAAATTGTCGTATTGAATGTTTGCTTCCATTGGTGAAGCCCCTTCTGAGTTGGTGTCATTGACACTGGCACAGTTGACACACGCTGTGTCATCACATGATGTCATTTATACCCACCTCTTCATTTCTAACAAGCTCTTCCTCTGATCCCATGCACACGTCTATGTTCTTTGTTGAGACTGAACCCCCAACCTACAAAAAACCTGCTGTGTAACGATCGTGTTCGGATGTTTCAACAGTGTGTCACATGCAAACGTGGCAAATATGAAGCCCCCCTGTTCGGTTATTGCACGGCCCCGTCTGCTTCACTGCAGTTAGCCTCTGTGACCCCTTAACCTATGTGACCCCTTAGCTCACTTTTTATTTCTGAACCCGCTGCTGGTTTGGTGGATAAAAGTTGATGGGAAGTACAGTGTTCCCTCGCTTATCGCGGTTAATGGGGACCGGGACCACCTGCGATAAGTGAATTTCCGCGAAGTAGGGATTCCCATTCAAAAATGCTTAATTTGAATTTAATTCCAAAAAAGGTTTTTATTTTTTTATTTTTTTTATTTTACCCCCCTGTATACAGTACACCATATAGAATACGGGTAGAGAGAGTGAAATCCATGTCATAACAAAAAAATATATATATGTTGTTTCAATGTGATATTTGTATTTTTTGAGTCCACGATAGCTGAACCGCAAAGTAGCGAGGCAACACTGTATATTTAAATGCCTTTTAAAATTTAGATTAGATTAGACCTTTATTTCATTGCGTATTTAGGACATTTCTTGGTTGCAGTAACAAGACAAACACAGGACACACAAGACATTGTAGACCTAGGTAAAAAAAAACTGGAGCCACACAGGAGGTCCACAAGGTCGGGACCTTCTGCAGACTGAGACTGATTATATCCCACAGTCCTCCAACTTGTATTTGTTTGTTTGTATACAGGTGCAAACCCTCTACAGGCCAATGGTTTGGGACACACTGCACGAGCCTATGCCAAAGAAGGGGAAGTCGGTACACTTTTGCAGGAGTGGGAGGGCAAGGTAAGACACTCGTCTTCAGACACACACACACATGCTAATCTAGTGCATCTGGGCAGAATGTGCAGATAATTAGAACATTCGCTTGGATATGTACAAATGTCTGTTTCCTGGTCAGCTCATCTGTTTCATTGACATGCATCACGCGTCCTCACACACAAACACTCTTCAGGAGGTCTTAGCATGAGTGACAGCTGCTGTGGAATACCAGTGATGTGAAAGCTGGTAGAGGTTAACCGGGGTTAAAACCTGTTCAAGAGTTATAATGTGAAAAATCAATACAGAATACACTATACATTGTCGCTATTGACACTGTATAAAATTTGCTCTTGCTTTGCTTTTCACCAATCTATATTGGGCAGTTCCCACATGTATCTCTTACTTTAATGATTGATTGTCCAATCTAAAATGTGACATTCAACATTATTATAAGACACTCAAGGTTTAGAGGGTGCTGAACTTATTTATGTCCCTCATTTGAAATTTGACTCCCTTTGTCACATGCTTGTGGAGCAATTTTGGTATCATTTTTACATTGTGTTGATTGGCTGGACTACTTTTTATTATTCTTAATGGTGTCAAAAAGATAAATAGGTAAGTATGAGATCAGTATTATCTAAACATGAAAAAAAGTCAAATATTAAAATAGAATAATATCGATTGAACGTTATTATAAAAGTGTTGTTTTTATAAATGATAAGGATGCCTTAATTATAATTGTGTCAGTGCTAACAACATACAGTAAGTAGGTAAACTGAGAATAAAAACTTGGCATGCTAGAAAAAAGCTTACAGATTTTTGAGAATCAGCATAATCATTTTAGTTTTAATCAACATAAAAATCAAACTCAAATTTCATCAAACTGTTACCCAATGTAAGTAGAGAATCTGCCATCGTTGAGCACTCTGGATAGTAATAACACAATCTCTGAAAGTGGTTATAACAATGTTGAAACAGGCAGATGAACTCAACAGTATTTTTTACTCTTTAGTTCCAAGAGGCGCAGGCTCGACGGGAGGCGGAAGAGAGAAGGAGGTTCCCCCTGGAGAGGAGGCTGAAGGAGCACATAATTGGACAGGAAGGGGCCATCAATACTGTGGCTTCAGGTAACTGTACGGATCACAGACACACAACTGGTTATTGATATGGAGCATTATTTGTATATTAACACTTTTTAAACACTTGCTGTCATGCACTGTGTTCTCTTTGTTTGGTTTGTTCTTTTTTTTTTTTTGCCTGCCTGGATGTCCTCAAGCAGTAGGCGGGTTCAGACAGCCCGGTGGATACCGTAATTGGTTAATTGTGATGAATGTGCTGTCTGTCAGACATAGTACACAGGTGCTGTGTGTATCTGTGTGTGGGACAGCTGAAGGAGGCCAGGCTCGGTGCCGCCAGTTAACGCGATTACCGAGAGAGGAGACATACTACAGACTCCCCCATCCTTTCTCCATTTGGCTTTTCTCTCCTCTATCCTCCATCTCCATCATAACCACTCCTTCTCCATCCCCCCTTCTGGCTTTTCTATGTTCACTTCCACATCACCTCCATTGTACTTTCATCTTTCCATCATTGTTGTGATACACGCAAGGTCAGGGCTAAATGATAGCTAGTGGGCAGAAACAAAGCATGGACAAAATTATTGTTGAATCTGTCCACAATGCTTTCTGTAAAGTAACGTTTTTGTTTCTTTTAAGAAGACAAGATTTTACTTGCTTCTTCTTGTAATTCATTTTAAAATCTTATCCCTGATTTGATGGGGATCAGTTCTTCCATATCAACCTCAACCAAAGATGCTTTTATGGACCATGGGAACATTGACAGTGCAGGCAGTGATTATTACAAAAAGGAGGGGGGATGAGTTAGAGCACAATAACACAGCAGACAGTAAAGAGCTGATATTACACCAGGCATCCAGAGAGGCCTAGTATTGATCCGTGTGTGTGTGTGTGTGTGCATGTACTTCTGTGTGCATGTGTCAAAGAGAAGCTATGTGTTATTTTTATGATGTTCCAACTGTTTCCGCTTAGATTTTGCAAGCTAATCAACTATCTCCCAAAGGTGGAAGCAAAAACTGTCAACTTTAATAGGAAGACGCAAAACCTACATAAGCTATATAATCAACTGCAGAGCAAAATAGGTATTTATCTTTGGGCTAAATGTTAAAAAATGAAAAAATGCTAAAAAATACAGAATCTCAATTGTTTAAAAAATATTTTACACAAGCCAGATCATGTGTAGTTGCAGGCTTTGCTTTGTGTTGGAAGAGTGAATCCTGGCTCTTTGGGAAGGTGATAAATGGTCTCTGTTATCATGGCAAATTGTCCTGAAAGCCATACAAGACGCAGTCAGATTGATAAGGGAGCAGCTTATTGATCCCAGAGATGTATTAAAGTCACCAATACACACACACACAGGGAGAGTGAGAGAGCCACTCGGGTGAAAGTCGCGCAGATGTAAGCACATCTTTGCTAAAACTGTCGAGTTGGAAATATTAAGCAATATTATTGTGCTTATAAAATGTTAGTTGAGTTCTCACTATGATGCAGTGTTTTTTACAACACAGCTAATCTAAAATCACAAATCTGAGCCTATTATTTCCTAATGAATTAGAAGCTAATACTTGACAGAGCTCTAGCAATGATGATTTAATTTAAAACCACAAGCATGTAGATACTATTGTTTAATGAATAAATTCCTAATGCTTGACACAGCTCTCACAATGGATCTCATTTGATTTCCTGTGTGTAGCTAATGTTTGGTATCTCTGTAAAAAAAAAAAAAAAATACATTGTAACTTTTTTTTTTAACCAGTCCAAATTACAGTATATCTCCGATCCGATACCTCAACAATGTGTTCAAACGAAATTGGTCACGTTTAGATTGTTTTCAATTATTTGATAAGATTAAGGTTTTCTCCCCCCGAATAAGGAGTATCAGCAATTCTGCTCGGTCCAGTAAAAGCAAAACGGAGGACAAATAAAGGAGTAATAAAATAATAATAATAAATAAAAAAAATACACTGTGAAGAAAATGAAATAAAATAAATGGAATTTGTTGAGGACAGCTTTGGAATCTGATTTCCCACTTTTCTAGTACATTTAGTCTATCCAAAGCATTTGGATGATGATCACTGGGTTTCAGTGTGGGTCAACCAAGCCAACATATCACGTTATGTTTATTAAACCAAAGCTAATAAATAAACCACACTTAATGCTGCTAGGAAATAGCCTTTTTTGGGGGTAACCAGATCCTCAATATTGCATTAAACGAACAAAAAACATTTTACTCTATCAATAAATTGATGCATTGACTCATTTCTCCATTATGCCTGACAAAGAAAACTTGGGTGGGTGGCCTTATACTTCCTATTACATAGAAGGCCTGAAGCAAAACACACACACACAGTACAAAGTACAAATACACAAACACACAGGAAGGAGGTAGAATTGATCCAGGTTTAGCTCTCAGGGCTAAGAGTTATTGAAGAGAATCATCCCACTCTAATCATGTTAGGGCCGACCAGACCTGCCCAATACACACTTCTCTGTGTGCCCCAGCTCATTTGTTTTGTGCCTCGTTCCTTTCTGTGTTCTTGTCAGGCTCCTCTGAGAAATGTCAATGCGTCCTTCTGTCAAAGTCGCTCTCAATCAGCTAAAACACGCGCAGAAGGTTACGCCGTCATTCACGCAGCCATTGATAACACAGACGGCGCTTGTCACGTTTCATCCCGGTGACCATCTCTGACACACGCTTGTTTCTCAGCCGAGCTCTCTGCCTGCTTATCTCCATCAGCACTCTTTATCTTGCTCTTCCTCCCATTATATGTTTTCCTTCCTGCATCACTCCATCTTTTCCTCCATCATCATCATCATCTTTCCACCCCTGCCAAGTATCCCTTCTTGACAAAGACCAGCTATTGTTGGTGACTTTAACACTCACGCAGGAAGTAAGCAACACTCGATCTTACCACAGCTTACTAGCGGCTCAAACAAGTGAACAGGAAGTGTTTCATAATGTGATTTTAGTGAAATATGTCTGTAGGATGGCTGAAAGC